>NW_028152064.1:0-10000 GCF_964638095.1 Poromitra crassiceps
CCCTTCCTCTACCTTTACAATGTTACAGATACTTTTAAGAAGTGCAGGCTATATACTCAAAGCTCTTATTTTTCCATAAATCTACCAGCCAATACCGACTCTCTCCACTGTCGCCCAATGTGGGATGTTGTCCGTGACTAAGTTCATAAGTTAGTGCTTGATATTCTTAAATGTGTAGGCTATAGATACTTATGAAATTTGAGACATAGGCAGGGTGGGTGTTACACATTGGTGGTGGATGAGTTGAGTTCCATCCCATCTCTCCCCTGATATGTGAAGCATTTTGAGTGTCTAGAAAGGCGCTATATAAATCCAATCAATTCTTATTATTACTATTGTTATTGTTATTATTATTAATAAATGTGTAAGAACTTATGTAAATTATCTTTCAGTTGGGAACTCTGTATAACAATGTTGCTAAAGACTGGAAATTACGCAAGTGTCCGAAATTCGATACAATTCCGTTTCCGTTTCAAACACAGAGAGCTTGTAAAAATGTCAGATGCATCACTTTGGCAGAGGAGAGCGCTGATCCTGTCAACATGCTGAAAACGATGAGAAGGAGCGAACTCAAACATGCTAATGTGCAGAAGGCGTCTGAACGCACGCTGTGTCTGTAGTGAAGGAGCGGTACTGTCTGCTCTTTCCTCAGGTCGGGTCTGTTCAACTCACAATGCTGCAGCATGGCAAGGGGGGCGGGGTTACTCAGGGGGGCGGGGTTACTGGCAGCGTTAGAGTGATGGACAGGTGTGTGTGAGGGCGGGGTTACTGGCAGCGTTAGAGTGATGGAGAGGTGTGTGTGAGGGCGGGGTTACTGGCAGCGTTAGAGTGATGGAGAGGTGTGGGTGAAGGTGGAGTGTTAATCCAGTCACTTCTCTCTGGCCGCTCACTGAGCACAGTAGTGGTTCAGTATGGAAACACACGATGGATGGAAGTCCTTCAGGTTCTACACAATGCAGACACTTACCTGTCTTGTCTGCGACCTGCGGGGGAAAAACACCTCATGCCAGCACGCTTCCTAGCAAAACTGCAGTCTGACATACAGTTTAAAGCTGCTCTCCTCAATCTGACATACAGGTAAACGAGGGCTGCACAATTAATCAAATCGATATCCAAATCGCAGGAGTAGTTGCCGTTTGATAAAGGTAAAATGTGTCACAACATACCATTAAATGAAGCATTGTGGTGCTACAGAGATACCCTGGAGGAGCGTTTCTAGGGAGTGGCACTGGCCACCCCTGAAATCTAATTGGCCACCCCAGGTGCCACCCCAAACTCCTGAGGCTAGAGGCTGTGGCAGGCCCAATGTTAAAGCTACAGTAAATATACTGGCATCATATTAAACTAGAAGACCTAAGGCGTCCATTACTACCAAGCATGTCATTCTAGCTTGTTGGCAAGGGTGGTAAATCTCGCCCCAGATTTAGGCTAAATTTTGGCAAGGGAAAACCTTTCTACATCCTTCCTAAATGCCGCACTCAGTGCCACCCGTGCTTGAGTCTGTACCCCACCTGGGCCACCCCAGTGAAAATGGCCTGGACACGCCACTGATACCCTGGCCTACAAATCATATTCTCCAGAGGCAAGGGAACATGCTTGTTGGGTACAGACCTCAGTAAAAATCCCATCATCATTTATATATTTCAGTGAAAATGCAAAAAAATAGCATTCCCGCTAAAATCTTGATTCATATCCAATCACAATACCTGTCAATATAAGAGCAATACGTTTTCTGTTTTTGCTTATGGTGCAGCCCTAGTTTAACCTCAATATGAAATGCATTTTAAAGCTGATCTCCTCAATCTTTAGGGCTTTTATTTTGATACTGAACTGAGGAGCTGTGCATTTTCCTGCTGGCACAGCAGTGTTACCTCTGTGTGATTAGTGATTAAGGAGCGCTGCTTTAATAGCAGTAGCTATGAATGAGTGGACATTCCTTCAAATACTCACACAACAACAACAAAAACAACAACAAACAAACAGAAAAAGTCCCAGGCATTAACTTATGAGACAAAAAAACACAAGCAGAATGTCAAAATTAGACAGCGCACAAGAATAAGAACAGAGGAGACAACATGGTTAGCACGTTACACTACATGACATGTTCAACACAAAATACAACAAACAGAATGAGCACCGCATTGCTATGTTAAAGAAGATGGATTTAAAGAAATTCACACAAAACACTTTGCAAAAATATTTAAATACCATATTTCCTCTAATAGTCGATTAAAAGCCTGGTCACTGATACTGGCCGGCCCCAAACAGGCCGGGTAAAAAACAAAGGAAAAAAACAACAGTAAACTCCTGAGCCCTCATTTATCAAGCCAACATATGATAAAAACTGTGTACGGTCTACCGTACCCCCTGCTGCAACACTCGTGCATATGCTTGTGTACGTGAGCGCAGGACACAATGATATAGAGGCAAAGTGACCGCCTACTTCCTGCTTCAGCACTGTACCAGAGATTTTCATCCGCCATTTATTTTCCCTTAGACATTTCGTAAAATGCTTATAATTTTTTTTTTACTTGTTCAAACCAAACGGTACAGATATATTTAGGAACATGAGAGACCACATAACATTTCACTCAGACCAAAACGTAAAAGAATTGCAGATTTAAAGAAAATATTTTTTCAATGTAGTTTTTTTAAGTTTTGGTCCGAGTGGAATGTTCTATGGTCTCTCCCGATGTCTGTCTCTAATATAAGCCTGCTTCTAAAAAAACAGTAGTTGAAGTTGAGGTAAATAAAAGGTCAGGGGCCAATATTAGAGGAAATACGGTATTACCACCAAAACACAGAAATTAAAATGACACATTAACTGAAGTAAAGGAAGTCTTAAGGAGCGCTTGTTTCGTACCTCTGGATGCCCTGGAAGGTGGAGCTGGCCATGTCCACGATGCCGCCAGTGGGCCGGGCCACCACCCCCACCAGACCCTTCCCGATGCCCTTAAAGAAGCCGGCCGCTCCTTCCTTCTTCGCCCCTGCAGCCACACAGCAACTCAATCAGTCAACTCATCACCATCACAAACACCCTGCACTCACTCAGTCAACTCATCACCTTCACAAACACCCTGCACTCACTCAGTCAACTCATCACCATCACAAACACCCTGCACTCACCCAGTCAACTCATCACCATCACAAACACCCTGCACTCACCTAGTCAACTCATCACCATCACAAACACCCTGCACTCACCCAGTCAACTCATCACCATCACAAACACCCTGCACTCACCCAGTCAACTCATCACCATCACAAACACCCTGCACTCACTCAGTCAACTCATCACCATCACAAACACCCTGCACTCACCCAGTCAACTCATCACCATCACAAACACCCTGCACTCACCCAGTCAACTCATCACCATCACAAACACCCTGCACTCACTCAGTCAACTCATCACCATCACAAACACCCTGCACTCACCCAGTCAACTCATCACCATCACAAACACCCTGCACTCAATCAGTCAACTCATCACCATCACAAACACCCTGCACTCACCCAGTCAACTCATCACCATCACAAACACCCTGCACTCACCCAGTCAACTCATCACCATCACAAACACCCTGCACTCACTCAGTCAACTCATCACCATCACAAACACCCTGCACTCAATCAGTCAACTCATCACCATCACAAACACCCTGCACTCACCTAGTCAACTCATCACCATCACAAACACCCTGCACTCACTCAGTCAACTCATCACCATCACAAACACCCTGCACTCAATCAGTCAACTCATCACCTTCACAAACACGCTGCACTCACCCAGTCAACTCTATAGAGTAAACTATAGAGTCTACTAGAAATATTGCGCGCTTCGCATGGTCATTTCTAGGTCGTGTGCTCATATCTAGCACGCTTCGCGCTCACCCATCAGCAGGTCAGTTGAGCAGACCCTCCAGCTCAGTGTGTCGTGAGGAAACTTACCCTCCACCGGTTTGGTGATGATGCCTGTGACTCCGCCCACCATGCCCTGCGGGGAGACGAGAGGAGGTGAGTTTGAGACCAATCAGCAAACACAGCCAATTATCTCTGTGTGAAGTGAACCAATGCATCAGACTTAATGGTTAAAGCCTCTGGCAATCCACTCTCAAATATCTCTTTTTTATAGGATATCACAGCTGATCACATTAATTACCCACCCAAATGAGTCTAAAACACTTTCACAGCTATTATAAAACCAGGTGCAAACACCATGGACACAACAACCCCTCAATGTTTATGTCCATGCTGCATGCCCATATCTAATTATGATTGGTTGGAGATCTCCTGAGAGAACTCTGTCCATTTCATCTCTACTTTTTCAAACTGCCAAAAACCAATGCAAGGTCAATGGGGTCACGCTGCTGTATGTACGAGCTGACTGAAGCTCACTAAAACTTTATCCACAGTCACACAAAGTACATTTCACTGAGCTTCAGTCAGCTGCTTTGGACGCGGGAGGTTGGCGGATCGAATCCCGCTCCGCCCCTGTGCAAGCCCTTAACACAGGGGCTCACTAAAATGATAAGGGCTCATATATAACACATATGAGCAACTATTTTTCATGGGGGGCCACATGAGAAACCCAGATTGTTGCCGGGGGCCGAACAAATATTGTCATGCCGTAACCCATGGATGGGCAGCTTTGATGATAGAGAGGGCCACAAAAAATGTCCTCGCTACCAGGTTTTGCTGAGGGCCGAACAGCGCCAGCACGAAAAATTTGGTGCATTTGAAGCCAGGTTTAGAGGAATAACCCATTTTAAATTAACAGTTGTGATGTCATTATTCAGTCTTAACCACCAATATTTGATCCTTTTCTCACTCACTCCTATGTCACCACCTGCTCTGAGGGCTTGAAATTAACTTCTTTGACCACCTGCCAATATGGCTGCTAGATTTTAAAGTTACCAGCCAACTATAATTTCCACTAGCCGAAATGTTTTTCTTGAAATAAACCAGAATATGAGTGGGTTAATTTAAGTATAAGTATCAGTAAGTGGCCCGGGATTCTCAAAGCCTGTGTTGAGGGTCACACGAACAAAAATGCACTCTTGAAACTAAAGAAATCCCAAACCAATGAGTTAATTATTTACATTTCTACTTCAATGTAGCCTTTTAGTCATAAAGATTATTGAAAGATATTCCATATTCCAGACTGAAATGCTATAACAGAAGTGGAGTATTGGCCAGAATGACATGAACATTTGGACACTTGGTATCTTGCATGTTGCGTTCAGGTGCACTGTAATTTATTTTTTTTGCAATTCGATCGCGGGCCACACAACAGGTGGCACTCGAGGGCCGCGGGCCGTATTTTGCCCATGTGTGCCTTAACATGTCAACACAACGCAGGTTACATAAACACAATGGGCCTGTCTGTAACTCAAGTGAGCTCCTATCACCTAGCTACCTAACTAGATACTTGATTAATTAGGTAACTCATTTTAATATAGGTGGATGAAAAATAACTAGTTTCAGACGTCCTCGTGCTTGAAGGTAGCATTGCACGCGACAGGTCACACTGGTGCTGTTTCCATTGAATATACAAGATTTTTTCTGACCAAGATTGATCAAGTTGAATCCCAAAGCATTTGGCAATAAATTTGTATACAACTGCATGGCTGGGGGCTGTTTTCTCTAACGTTATACTACTTTTATAATCCAGAAAGGTCGAGGCTTCACAGGCTACCGTGAACACTTTTAATTTGAAGGCGAAAAAGGGAAATGGTACATATGAACTGATAGAATTGACAGACCAGTGTCAATTCAATCTACGAATACACCATTTCCCCTTTCCACCTTCAAATTAAAAGCGTAAAACCCAGCGAACGAAAATGTTACAAACGCTACAAATGGGAAGTAATGACAGCTTATCATTTAATAAAGCACAGTTAAAACGAACTCCACTTACACTTGAAGGTTTGCAATGGTGCTATCATCCTGGCTGTGTAGTCCTGCTTTGGGGCGGGCGGAGCGAGTTCTCTAACGTTAGTTATATTAGCAACCTAACTAGCGGTTGCTGTCCAGAACACCGTCAGGTAAGATGCTTCCTACTATTGTTCAAAAGTGACTTTCCTGACACTGTACAAACATCTGACTGCACTAAATTTAAGTAAAGGCTGACGTTATTGACTATCCTAGAATAAAAACGAAAAGAAAGTGAAATATGTTTGTTATTTAGCCAACATTGTTTCACTTTTTTCTGATGCGGTCGGCTTTGTGGGCGTCGCCATTAGGGGCTCGCTTCGTTCTTCTTCGTCGGTTGTAAGGGTTGCAAGGTATCATGGGATACCCTAACCCACCAAAGTGTGCATGGTATGGTTCCTCGAAAATTATCCATAACCAGGTACTAGAAAGGTTGCAAATTCAGTGAACTTATGTATCAAACTGGTTTCAGACAGCCTAATTACAACGTCTTACCTAGAAATGCCACCTATATTGCTCGTTCACTTGAGAATCAGACAGACCCGAAGTAACAAAACAAACAGAGTGAACCTTGGTTTTGGACTTTCAGGTGTGAAAACACATCCTGAGCAGCAGCATACCTTCAGAAAGCCTTTTCCTCCTTTAGCCAGACTCTCTCCAAAGTCTTTGGGCGGCCGGTTCATCTCCTCCCGCCGTTTCTGCTGGTACTCCTTGTCCATGGTGATGGCTGCCAGGCCCTTCCCCACCGAGCCCGTGATCCTGGACACCATACCTGCAGCACCACCTGGTGGACAGATGCTTCAGTTAAAACAGACAACACTGGCAACACTTGCTTATACAGTAGCATACAGCAACACTTACAGACACAGGGAGTTAAGTTCCTATCTCGGTTACACAAGGAAACTGGTTTTGAGGTGACGTTAGTCAATCCTGGTGCTTGTATGGCGTGTTCTGCCCCCAAACGGAGTGGGATTCTGCCTGTTCTGCACCTACGCGAGTGGGATCCGCAGAGAACTGGGCAAATGGCCGCTTCCCTGCGTACTACCATTTCCAAGCCGAGGCAAGAGTGCTGCCTGCCGGCTTGGAGCATCGACTAGTCAGAGAATATGAACTTGTATATTGCTGTAAAACATGTATATTGCTGTCACGCTCGGCAACTTCACAATAAGACAGTAGCCTATTCTGAGTGTTATGGAACACATCTGCAGCCTACCAGCATACCAGCTGGCAATAACAATGCCACAGCAACAACAACACACCTAGAGAAAACGTGTTGTAAACCAGAATCTATGGGAGTATCTGTGGAGAAAAGAACATTTTTAAATCTGGTTGTTTTGTTGTGGATGCGATTTGGCCATACCGGTGATAATTGTAATAATTTTGGTCTTAATTATGCATCCTAACTTAATATTTGATTTGATGGTTAGATGTGGCCTTTCTTACCTCATAGTGCAAGTTGAGCTGTTTATGTGCTTTGCCTACATTTGGTCCCATAATGCAGATGCCCTCACGCTGCCTATGATTTTATTAACACTGAACATTGTTTCACAAGTGAAAATAGTCGGCTATAACATTTGTTCGGGGAGGGTCAAGCATATATTTCCACGGCAATATTGTGGGATCTGTGTGTGAAAGTAATAGATTACATTCAGGCAGAAGGTCTGTATGTACTTTAGATTAGATTAGATTTATTTCCAACATGGTGAAAAACAAAAGACAGATAAAGAATAAAATAAATATAGGCAAGAAAATGGCGAGCAAGAATAGTCAATTAGAGTTCACAGCATATACAGCAAATTCTCAAGCAATTTACTTTTGCATATCAGGCCCGAAAAGGAGCAGGAAGAAGTACAATACTTGTCAAGTCCTACGCCTTGTTTTTATATCTATAGGTTTAATATGAATGTAGTATTATAGTACTCATCCATAGTACTCATTCAGCAATATATATGTTTTTAATCTAGGCAGATGAAGTGTCAGTTGCTCTTGATTCCTACAGCAAGACAGTCAGACTGAGACTGAGTCTGCACTTTACAGACAGGAACAGACTGGAAACATAGTTTAGTGATGTTTCTGGCTGCTCTTCAGACCAGGAGGGAGAAACAGACTGGAAACATACTTTAGTGATGTCCCCGGCTGCTCTTCAGACCAGGAGGGAGAAACAGACTGGAAACATACTTTAGTGATGTGTCCCCGGCTGCTCTTCAGACCAGGAGGAAGAAACAGACTGGAAACACCAACAGGTATAAATGTCCTTACCCACAGTGTGACCCAGCAGACTCCGCACTCCAATGACGAAACCTTCAGCAAACTCCTCTGGGCCCTGAACAGCTCCCTGAGAGACACACACACACACACACACACACACACACACACACACACACACACACACACACACACACACACACACACACACACACACACACACACACACACACACACAGCACTGTAGTTAAAGTTGGAGTTCGGTGGGCTGATCACATCGTTGCTTTTCGTGGACGATGTGATCCTGATGACATCATCAGTCTGGGACCTTCAGCACTTCACTGGATCAGGTCACAGAAGCTGGGATGAGGATCAACACCTCTAAATCTGAGGCCTTGGTTCTCAGCAGGAAACTGGTGGATTGTCTCCTCCAGGTAGGGAGTGAGTTCTTTACCCCAAGTGAAGGAGTTCACGTATCTCAGGGTCTTGTTCTCGAGTGAGGGGACGATGGAGCAGGAGATGGGTCAGAGAATCGGAGCAGCAGGAGTGGTATTGTGCTCGTTTTACCGCACCGTTGTGACGAAAAGAGAGCTCAGCCAGAAGGCAAAGCTCTCGATCTACCGGTCGATCTTCGTTCCTGCCCTCACCTCTGGTCATGAAGGATGGATCATGACCCAAAGAACAAGATCATGGATACAAGCGGCTGAAATTAGTTTTCTCAGGAGGGTGCCATCTCGCTTAGGGACAAGGTGAGAAGCTCAGTCATTCATGAGCGACTCGGAGTAGAGCTGCTGCTTCTCCACGTAGAAAAGAGCCAGGTGAGGTGGTTCAGGCGTCTGGTAAGGATGCCACCTGGTCGCCTCACTAGGGAGGTGTTACAGGCACATCCAGCTTGGTGGGAACGCCTCGGGGATCCCCCAGTCAGAGCTGGCTAATGTGGCCAAGTTTGGGGTCCCCTGCTGGAACGGCTACCCGATCCCGGATAAGTTAAAGAAAGACTTGAGTGTGTGTGTGAGTGTGAGTGTGTGTATGAGTGTGAGTGTGAGTGTGTGTGTGTGTATGTGTGTGTGTGTGTGTATGTGTGTTTGTGTGTATGAGTGTGAGTGTGTGTGTGTCACCTGGAAAGGCTCGTAGAAGAAAGCCTCCACTCCCTCTGACAGACCTCGGATCAGTCCGAACGGGTTTCCCAGCACGTCCAGACCCAGGACCAGCACATACATCTGCTTCAGGAACTGCAGGGGTCAAAGGTCACGTCAGTACAGCTGGTCACATGACGTCACGTCACGTCATGTGAGATCTTAGCTAGTGATTTCATTGCATATAGGATAATGAAATTAAGTCAAGAGCGCCATCATCTGGAGTATTGTCGTAAGAGATAATATCCCTAAGATTAAAAGAGTTGACAGTGTTAGCAGCTTTAACAAAGTGTTCCCGGATAAGTAGGTGAGATTTTTTCTATATTAAGTTTACAAAAAGTACACAAAATATCATTGCCTGTAAGCTTGAGACAATTAAGACAATTAGCAGCGTGTATCATGTAACATTTTGAAATGTACTTACCTGTTCGCTGTAATGTCGGATCACCGCCCACATCAGCTTGTCTCTGCGGTAGAACTGGTACTTCACCTCAAAGAAGGCCAGTCTGCAGGGAGGACAGAGGACAGAGGAGAGAGAGGAAGGAGGTAGGAGAGATAGGAGCAGGCGAGGTACAAGATGAAGGGAAGAGAAAAGACATTCCACAGTACTAAGTGATGAAACTGCGTGGTTCAATATAAATATACACTTTTCACGGAATTGTGTTGGTAGGGAACAGTTTGAAATGTTTATGTTATCAACTTAAAATCATGTATAGCAACCGTTT
>NW_028152064.1:15000-32500 GCF_964638095.1 Poromitra crassiceps
CAAAATAAACCTATTTAACAATACATAAATACATGTTCTCATTGTAAAACATCCAATTTCTTCTGTACGGACGCCCCGAGACGCAAGTGAGGAAAATATTTCTAAATGCCTAATTCTGATCTAAATAGTTTTCTCTCCTGTATTTATGAGTTAAGAACATAATTTAATTTTTTTGAATATAATTTTTTGGGGCATTTTTGCCTTCATTGGACAGGACAGCAGGGAGACCGGAAAGGTGGGGAGAGAGAAAGGGGGCGACAGGACCAAGCCCCTGTGACACGCGCTCCACCAGGTGAGACACTGGGATGCCGTGACTTGAGAATATCTGAAAAAAGTTTTGCCAGGGTTCCTTGTTCATTTATTTTCATTTGTGGAAACCGTGTTTGTTGTGATACTTATTTTGGCCGCAAGAGTGCACTAATGCTTTTAGTCCAGATATAAGACAGAGTAGGCTACTGCATTGCAGGAAGGTTGGTTCTGATCAGAGAACTGCACCCAGTTTGACCCGGTTCAGATCCAAACTTCCCTGGTAGGGGCAGAAAGGCATGATGGGACATCTATGCAAAGCAGCCATGGCGTCAGGCGCTCAGGACTGGTGGGCTGCGCGGGAGGCGATATTTTTTTCCCCATGATGGCGAAGGCTAGGCGAAGGCATGACCCCGCCCCTCTCTGCCTCTGATTGGCTGACTGCACTTCTGACTCGCCTGCTTCCCAGGTGAGTCAGAAGTCATCTCAAACAAGCCTAATATATTTAATTCAGTCACTAAGCATTATTTGTTCATAAAGTGAGCAGCAGGTGCAAAACAACCATTAAATCAACAAGCATGAGATGGCAGATGGCAGCATAGAATCAAAAGGTTATGTGTGAGATCAATAGCCTACTTGAATGTGTATTATTTATTTTCATTCTAAATGTCATCACCTTGTTTCTTCTGATTTATATTTCAATTCAAATACATGTCACTTGTGTTACAATGAGCTGAATTAAAGTTCAATGTAATGCAGTGACCCTGTTCTTATATCAGCCTTGATCATTCTCATGAGTCTTTCATCTTTTTTTTAGATGTCCCTATAGGCTACATACCTGCACTGCCAAGAGTAGCAGCAGTGTTATAAACCACAGGGCCAGACTATATTAACAACATAAACACACATGGCGTCTTTCATTCAAGCTAGCAGGCAAAACTGCTGTCTGTCTGATCCACTGAGTCTCACCCATTGATGTCTCACCACAGACTGTAGAAAGAGATGCAGGATAGCTAAGCGAATGTGATTGGATGAACATTTGACGCTAGGCCAATCAGAGGCAGAGAGGGGCGGGTCATGCCTTTTTTTTCATCATGGGAAAAAAATATCGCAGCCCTCAAAGGATCCAATTCACACTTCCTCCTCCTCCCCCTTTGATCACATGACTCAAATTCCCCAACTCCCCTCCTCCCACACACACACACACACACACACACACACACACACACACACACACACACACACACACACACACACACACACAGTCAGTATTCATGCAGCAGGCTGCTGCATGGAGAGAGAACATGCGGTCTCTCCAACACAGAGAGAAAGAGGAGCCCTTTTTGCACTGAGAACACATGATACTGGTGTGAAGAAGGTCCGCCATTAGGAGCCCTCTGTCCTTTTTGTACACAACAAACCAGAAGGAAAGGAGGCGTGCCGTGAACCGACGTTAAAAGAAGGAAAGGAGGCGTGCCGTGAACCGAGGTTAAAAAGACAACAGCGTGCACGTCTAGTGTGACGTGTAACAAGCGCGCCGCGCAGCTTCCCAAAACAACAACAACAACATGGCGCCGGAGTCGCCGCCAGACATGGCTGCTGTGCTTTTGGTAGCCGTTCATGTTCTGCAAATGCGAGCGAAGTTGCTGACGCTCCTCTTCCACATGATGGGAACAATGGCGGATTCGTGGGAGCAGATCGAGGCGAGGTTCGAGGAGGACCTGAAGAGGAGCCGGGAGCGCTTCGAGGAGGCGAGGCGCGCCAGGCTCAGGAGCCGCAGGCGGAGACGTTTGCTTCTCCTCGCACAGTGCGGACTGATCTCGGAGAGACGCATGTGGAGGAGAGAGAGACCACACGGGCCCGTGTTCTGGTCCAACGTCCTCAACAATTTCAACGACGACGAGTGGCGGAGTCACTTCCGTATGTCGCGGGACACCTTCGGCTTCATCTCGGAACTCGTCGGGCCACACCTGACGCGCAGGACGACAAACTGGCGGCAGCCTCTGGAGCCTCGGCTGCGACTCGCCGTGGCGTTGTGGTGGTACGCTACCCCGTGTGAATACCGCTCCATTAGTTGTATCTTTGGTGTCGGTGTCGCCACGGTGTGCGTGTTGGTGCGCCAGGTTACCAGAGCGCTGAAGACGCTGCTCTATAAACGCTTTGTTGACCTGCCGAGTGGCGCTCGTCTTCAGGAGACGGTGGACGCATTTGCCAGCCGGGGCCAGGGGTACCCACAGTGTGCCGGTGCCATCGGCGGCACACACATCCCCATCCCCACCCCCAATGTCGACGCACCGGCCTACTACAATCACAATGGGTGGCACTCCATTGTCCTACAAGCTGTTGTTGACCACAGATGCTGGTAAGGAGCAGGGCATTTGTGCTAAAACAAAAATCAACAAGTTGGCCTTGCTAACTTTGTACTTTGTCACACTTTAATACTGTTTATATATTGTATTAAGTTGTAAATGTATTTGTACGTATTGTGTAGTCTATTTATATATTATGTATATATATATATGTGTGTGTGTATATATATATATAATTTTTTTACCTTTATTTAACCAGGTTAGTCTCATTGAGATTGAAAATATCTTTTTCAAGAGAGACCTGGCCAAGAAGGCAGCATAACGTTACAGACACATTTGAACATAAACAATAGAAACAAAAACATCTAAAACGTAAGAAAATACACATCCATTTACTCAGCAACAGGGTTGTATACAAGTTCATTATGGATCAAAACATTTGCAGACCTGGATTTCAGCTTCCTCCATATTTTTTACCCTGGTTTTAAAAATACTCATAGGGACTATGAGCACCTGGAGGTTTAGTGAGCGTTATAGGGACTATGAGCACCTGGAGCTTTAGTGAGCGTTATAGGGACTATGAGCACCTGGAGGTTTAGTGAGCGTTGGAGTTCATTCCAGGCCAGAGGGGCAGACACCTGGAAAGCTTTCTTGCCAAACTCAGTCCTTGTCTTAGGTGCAGTCAGCAGGCTGCAGTTTTGAGACCTAAGCTGATAAGAACTATTTTCTTGTAAATGAATGCAGGAGCATAGATAAGATGGTATATATGTAACTTGTGCACCAACTACACCAAGCTAGTTTCTGATTGTGATGAATGATCTGTACACGTCTTGTCATTTTGTCTCTCCAGCTTCACACATGTGTTTGTAGGTTGGCCTGGTCGCTCTCATGCTGCTGAGGTGTTTTCCAACTCGCCCATCTACAGGAAGGCTGAGGAGCAAGACGGGTACCTCTTCCCACGTGAGGTAAATACATATGTACTCCATTTTACAGTCATATCTGTAGATCAATCAATTTATTCCATTCTTAAAACTAACTTCTTTCTCTCTCTCTCTCTCTCTCTCTCTCTCTAAAAAAAATAAAATAACTTAAACTTTACCACTATTCCTTCCGAAGTTGTAGTTGTCATAGATTGTGTTGCATAGTTAATTGCTCTATTGCTGACAAAAATGTGTTATTGTAAGTCGCTTTGGATAAAAGCGTCTGCCAAATGTCGTAATTTAATTTCACATGTTGGGCATCACCTGGTATAACGTGTGCCATCTAAGCTTAGTCCTTCACGCAGCCGACCCGGGTTCAAATCCAACCTGCAGTCATTTGCTGCATGTTCTGTCCTCTCCTCTCTCTCTCCCTCCCTACCTTCCTTCTTGTCTGTCACTGTCTAGCACATACTGTCCTATCAAATGAAGGCAGAATGGCCAAAAAAAAATCATTAGTCACATGTAATCATGGAACCCGCACACACTTATGCTCCAAATAATGCTTTACTTCTTAAGACTAAGACAACGTTTTGAGCCTCAAGTCATCTTGTCGTCACTTTTCACATGTAATAATCATACAGGGTGCAATCACAGTGATACTGTGGCACCTTTCTGACAAAACTGTGTTTACTGCTACACGTATTTAACAGAGCTGACACACCTGACACCTTTCTGACAAAACTAACTGTGTGTTTACTGCTACACGTCTTTAACAGAGCTGACACACCTGACACCTTTCTGAGAAAACTGTGTGTTTACTACTGCTACACGTATTTAACAGAGCTGACACACCTTACACCTTTCTGACAAAACTAACTGTGTGTTTACTGCTACACGTATTTAACAGAGCTGACACACCTGACACCTTTCTGACAAAACTAACTGTGTGTTTACTGCTACACGTATTTAACAGAGCTGACACACCTGACACCTTTCTGAGAAAACTAACTGTGTTTACTGCTACACGTCTTTAACAGAGCTGACACACCTGACACCTTTCTGAGAAAACTAACTGTGTGTTTACTGCTACACGTATTTAACAGAGCTGACACACCTGACACCTTTCTGACAAAACTAACTGTGTGTTTACTGCTACACGTATTTAACAGAGCTGACACACCTGACACCTTTCTGACAAAACTGTGTGTTTACTACTGCTACACGTATTTAACAGAGCTGACACACCCGACACCTTTCTGACAAAACTGTGTGTTTACTGCTACACGTATTTAACAGAGCTGACACACCTGACACCTTTCTGACAAAATTAACTGTGTGTTTACTGCTACATGTATTTAACAGAGCTGACACACCTGACACCTTTCTGAGAAAACTAACTGTGTGTGTACTGCTACATGTATTTAACAGAGCTGACACACCTGACACCTTTCTGAGAAAACTAACTGTGTGTGTACTGCTACACGTATTTACACATCTGCGTTGCTCTCTCCACAGAAATCCATCACTGTTAACGGAGTGGAAGTCCCTGTGCATCTAATCGGAGACACAGCGTACCCCATCAGGAAGTGGCTGATGACGGGCTTCACACGCGACCACCTACTCACTGAGCAGCAGAAAGCCTTCAACTTCAAGCTGGGCTCGGCGATGACGGTGGTAGAAAGTGCATTTGGACGTCTCAAAGGTCGCTGGAGGTGCCTGGCCAAGCGGAATGACATTTCTACCTCCTTTGTGTCGGATGTTGTGGTCGCCTGTTGTATTCTACACAACATCTGTGAGATCCATAAGGAGCACTTCTTACCAGAGTGGAACACTGAGCATCCAGACCTCCCTGCTCCTCACAGTGTTGCTTACTATGGTGAACATCAACCGTCTCACCAAGCTATCCGGGATGCTATTATGTCCATTTTGTAGCTGTTTACACACGTCAGATGTCAGACAACAACGAACATGTAGACTGTTTACACACGTCAGATGTCAGACCAGACAACAACGAACATGTAGACTGTTTACACACGTCAGATGTCAGACCAGACAACAACAAACATGTAGGCTGTTTACACACGTCAGATGTCAGACCAGACAACAACAAACATGTAGGCTGTTTACACACGTCAGATGTCAGACCAGACAACAACAAACATGTAGGCTGTTTACACACGTCAGATGTCAGACCAGACAACAACAAACATGTAGGCTGTTTACACACGTCAGATGTCAGACCAGACAACAACGAACATGAGGGGGAAGCCAGTGAGATGTGTTGTCCAGATGTCTTGACCCATGTTTTAAGGCGTAGCTGCTATAATGCACTTGCTATAAGAAGCAAGTTGGATGTGTGTGTGAAAATGACTAGGTGTGTGATGTGCAAACACCTTCCATTATACTGTAATTGTGCAGAAGTGAATAGGAGCCGGAGGCACCCGAAAAACAAGCTTTACATTCAATGTGATGCTAAGATATTACTTGAAAAAGTTTTTTTGTTTTTCTACTTGAGTATGTAAATATTGTACATAATATTGATACATTCGTTTTTTCAGATTTTCATTTTTTTACAGCATGACATTCTTCAAGACGTTGGCTTTCTTTCTATGTATCTTAACAGCCATTGTTACATTTGTTACAAATGCTGTGACATTTTCTAAGTGGGAGGTGGCTATTTCCTGTAAATAAACTTGATTTTTTGATGATTCTTTCTTTCCTTGTTCTTAAATTCTAATCATGGTCAATCATATGTGTGGTGGTCTGCAGAAACATGTTGCTGCTGCACCTTGTTGGCAATGAGCAAAAGACGGTTGAAAATTTGTTTTTAATGTATTTTCAGTGATTTGGTTACTTTCATCTCCGTAGTACTGTTTAGTACATCACAGTGAATAATTATTTTCATAAAACAAAGGGAGAAGTATTGTTTTGGTGGAATGCCACTCTAGAAAATAAAATGTGGAATGTTTAAAGCCTTTCTCACATTTTACTTTTAGACACATAACATTAAAATACTAATAACTTTTGATCTGAGAGCTATTGCAGTCATTCAATAAGTTATATACTCTATAGGGGAGAGTTTCTAATTTATGAAGATGTCAAAAAATGAAAATTTCAAATTCCCTCCATGTGAAGGTTTTTGCAGACCACACATAATCGCCTCCAAATCGAGTGCGATTCAGTGTGTTGTGGCGCTCCCCTCGGGAAGAGCCTGGTGACGGGAGGAGTGGAGCTCAGCTGCCTTCGTGTTGCCGAGCGGAGAGTGCAGCACGTTGGCCTGGAATCTCCGAAGTGCGACCCCTGACAACCAAGCTCTTGGATGCGCGCGCCATTATTGCTGCTGTAACGATACGATATCCCTGGAATGCGCGTTTTAACGAGCCAGTTACATTTCTTTGCATTCTTAGAGATTATAGTTTTTGTTTTTTATCCATGTTTCTAACAATTGGCCAAGTTAGTAGTTAGTTTATGGGATAGGAATTCTGCCAAATGACAGGCACTAGGTGCCATTTTCGACTTCATTTGGAAGAGAAAATTATCCAGAAATGAAGATTTGATTGACAGCTGCATGTCATGATATGATTGGTTGAAATGGGGTAGAAATTTGATAGTACTGGGTGACGTCAGCAAACTGTACATTACTGTTATCAATGAAATCTTGAAAAACTAACTTTTGACGTGAAAAAGTGTGAAAAACTAAAGAAATTAGATTGTTGTGATTTGTTTTGCATACATTATTAAATAGGTGCACTGCATACCCAGGTATTTGAACTAAAAGAAAAGAAAAGTCATTCTTGGGTTCAGCTCGACTTTAAGACCCCTTTTGTAACATTCACCAAGTCATAAACACAGGAGAGAAAACTATTTAGATCAGACTTAGAAAATGGATCGCCAAATTATTTTCCTCTCTTGCATCTCAGGGCTTTGTAGATCACGATCCCCCTGAAGATTTTCCATGGTTGCTCTTGGCCCCGCCCCTGCGTCTATGTGTGTGTGTGTGTGTCTATGTGTGTGTGTGTGTGTGTGTGTGTGTGTGTGTGTGTGTGTGTGTGTGTGTGTGTGTCTATGTGTGTGTGTGTGTGTGTGTGTGTGTGTGTGTGTGTGTGTGTGTGTGTGTCTATGTGTGTGTGTGTGTGTGTGTGTGTGTGTGTGTGTGTCTATGTGTGTGTGTGTGTGTGTGTGTGTGTGTGTGTGTGTGTGTGCGTACCTGGTGATGCCGACGTAGGCGATCTCTTGGCGGTTGGCGTTGTTGATGAGCGACAGGCCGAGGTTCTGCAGCGACACGTTGACTTCCTGCTGGAACTGCTCCAGCTCCTCCGCCTGCCGCGCCTTCGTCACCACGGCAACATCCTCCGTGAACAGCAGCACCCGCTGACGCCCATCCAGGAAGGACACCCAGTGCACCTGAGACAGGCTGTCATACGCAAACTGACCACACTCATCCTGCACAGACACAGACAGACACACACACGCACACACACACACAGACGCACACAGACACACACAGAGACAGACACACACACACAGACAGACAGACATACAGACACACAGACAGGCAGATTGATTAGATATTTTATTGATTCTTTGCAGGAAATTACTTTGTCACATAATGCAGCGACATTCAAAATCAGACATATATATATATATATATAAAAAATAGAAATATATATAAATAAATAAAAATATATATTATATATAAATATATAAAAAATATATACCGTAATTCTTCTAATAAGCGCCTGTACTCTAATTGCCGCCGGGTCTTCCATTAAAAAGTGACTTGAATATCTAAAATCTAAAAGTATAAAAATACAAGTGCATAACTGTTAAGCTGTGTTCACACCGAGATATTTATTTTTCTCTCTGTCGCTCGATCCAACCCTTTGGAATCGCTCTGTCGCTGTGTTTAAATCGCTCGTCAACAGGCACAATAATTGACGGACATGTGGGGGCTATAACGTTACGCAATGTCATGATGTTTGTCCACTACGAGCCACCGTATTTGTTTACAAGCTAAGCCTATCAGCGTGCTCCTAACGTGACCTCTATACCGGTAGTGTTACGGCCCTAGGCCGTGTGTGTATTGTATTCTGTTTCTCTACCCTGTTTGCATGTGGTGTGGATGTGTGCTGAGTGAGAGGTCTTGTTGTGAGTGGATCTTCTAACAGGTGATGGCAATCGGCAGTGATTGGCCAGTGGTGGCTGCTGATTGGTCGACTCCGCAGTTCACTTCCTTTAAAGCTCCTTGGATTCAGCAAGATGGTGGGGAGAGGGCTGTGGCTATGCTGTGCTGTGGTCATTCTCCCCCATTTCTCCTCACTCCTCAACACCATGTTAGCTTTTAGCTATGAATCTTACTGTTGTTGCTGGAGTCTGTGGTGTGCCGGCCTTCTGAGAAGCAGTAGGGGTTAACTGCCATTTTTGTTGTGGTTTTGTTTTCTCCTGTTTCTTTAGTTAGGGAGTTAGGCTTTAGTTAATGTATTTTGGTTATTTACTTTCTGGTAGGGATTATCTAGTGGGGGGGGTGTGAGTTGTTTGTTTGCTTTGTTTCTTTATAGTTTTGGCATTGTTATCCCTGAAGTCAATGCTTCTGGAACATCTAGATCTGTCTAACCTTCAGTGTCTATGCTATAATATTTATTATGTCAAATAAATGGCCTTTTTTTGCCTTTTTAAAGCCTTGCTCTTGTGTCACTTTTATATTGCGGCCTGACCCTAGACCGGGTCGTAACATAAATTGGGGGCTCGTCCGGTTTTTCCCTGCACTCTTTTGTGTTGGGAAGATTTTGAACCTTGGTTGGCAGTTCTGTGTGTGATAACATGTTTGTGGAGAAGGAACTGGAGCATTGTTCAGTGAGTCTGGTTATGGTAGGGAGGAGGGAGTGGTGGCTGCCTTTTGCCTGCCGTGGGCTGGGATTGATCAGGTAGAGGTAGGGGCGGAGGCTCTGGCTCCCACTCTGGTCCTCTGTTCTGATGGCTCCATTACAGGCTGGGGTAGATGGAGGATCTGAGGCTCGCCTTTAATCTGTGAGAGAGGTGGTGCTGGAAAGACCTTTGGCTCAGGCTACTTCTACCCTGGTGAGTATGAGTGCCTCCATCACTTTCTGTACAGTGTCTGCCAATCAGAATTATGTAAGTGCCTGTGGAAAAATGTTTTGGTGCGCAATGAGCAAGGTGAGTTATTTAGCTTCGTGGTTATTTTTCTGTGAGGAGTGTGTGAAGTGTCACTTGTAGTGCTGTGATAGTGCTTTGAAATTTTGTCTTTCTGTGTGTAATGTGTAGTGAACGCACATAAAATTTGGTCCGCTAGAGTTCTGTGTAGTGAACGCACAGCTTGTGAAATTTGGCCTTTAGAGTACTGTGTAGTGAAGGCACAGTGTGGATGCACAGGCTCTGCGCATCGTGAACGCGCAGACCCTGTACATTGTGACAGCACCCGTGGTGTTAGTGCTGGGGACGGTTTAACTTGACCTTTAATCCTAAAGCGCCCTTAGTTCGTTTTTGTCCAACCGTGAATGCTTTACAAGCTTTAAACCGAGGCAGTACGTGGCGCCTGATCACCGTTAGTTGCTGTTCTCCAGCAGAGGAGAGCGTACTCGGGAAAGACGATTACACAGGGGACAGAAGATTTTTTGTTTGTTTTGCCGTTGCCCTTAGCATGTGTTTAGCCTGTTTTAATGATGTGTTGCATCGTCCAGAGAAGAACATCTCTTTTGGGGTTAGATGTTCTTTTTTTAGGAAGGGGGGTGTTACGGCCCTAGGCCGTGTGTGTATTGTATTCTGTTTCTCTACCCTGTTTGCATGTGGTGTGGATGTGTGCTGAGTGAGAGTTCTTGTTGTGAGTGGATCTTCTAACAGGTGATGGCAATCGGCAGTGATTGGCCAGTGGTGGTTGCTGATTGGTCGACTCCGCAGTTCACTTCCTTTAAAGCTCCTTGGATTCAGCAAGATGGTGGGGAGAGGGCTGTGGCTATGCTGTGCTGTGGTCATTCTCCCCCATTTCTCCTCACTCCTCAACACCATGTTAGCTTTTAGCTATGGCTTTTACTGTTGTTGCTGGAGTCTGTGGTGTGCCGGCCTTCTGAGAAGCAGTAGGGGTTAACTGCCATTTTTGTTGTGGTTTTGTTTTCTCCTGTTTCTTTAGTTAGGGAGTTAGGCTTTAGTTAATGTATTTTGGTTATTTACTTTCTGGTAGGGATTATCTAGTGGGGGGGATGTGAGTTGTTTGTTTGCTTTGTTTCTTTATAGTTTTGGCATTGTTATCCCTGAAGTCAATGCTTCTGGAACATCTAGATCTGTCTAACCTTCAGTGTCTATGCTATAATATTTATTATGTCAAATAAATGGCCTTTTTTTGCCTTTTTAAAGCCTTGCTTTTGTGTCACTTTTATATTGCGGCCTGACCCTAGACCGGGTCGTAACAGTAGTACAGACTTCACTTCATGTCAGCTGTCAGCCTGTCAATCAGCTGTAGGGGTGTCACGGTACATGTATTCATCCCGTGAATTTACGGTACGACCCTCACGGTACCTCGTTTCACGGTACATGAAGCGACACGACGAATACGTCAAATCCAGAAGCACCTAAACGCTGTTTGAACGGCATTGAATTGAATTGAATTAAACGCCACAGAAGAAGACACACCAAAACAACACAAGGGCCATAGAAATCCGCGTTCACAGAATGGGACGTTTTGTGGCGATAAGCTGTTTTGCAAATTCTGTCAACATCAAGCCAACGAGGTAAGCTTGCCAATGTAACGTTACGTAGCCACGACAAAGTCCTTTATAGTTGCGCGTTGCGGCTAAACGTTACATAACACTGACAAAGCTGTTAACTTGTAAACAAGCAACATACATCGCGTGGGATGAGTGATGCGGTCAAGCAGACATCTGCGGATGCAGACAGGCAAGCTGCGGTGAGGAAGAGGCGATGACTCCTTGTCATGTTCCAATAATCCATTAGATGACCGAACGTAATCATATTATGCTAAACAAAACTCACATCCAATAACGTTAAGGCGCTGACAGGGTTCTTTCCCGTACTTATAATCCAGTACCTGGCCTGTAGACCTGCTCGCAATTTGGTGTTGGGGGAATTTCTCACTTGAACTCAGTCAATGGGTCCCTAAACATGAAAAATCACAGAGGTGCTTGTCCGCCACAGTGGCACGAATTTTGCTATGGCCAAATCAAATATGGCTGCCATCGGCCAGGATGAAAATCTAACTTTTTTGTTCTTGAGAGTATATACACATGTAATACCTCTATTTCAACTGATTGTGGTCATTGGAATTCATTTCTGATATTGTTATGACCCTTGGGGGTCATTTTGACCTTTAAAGGTCATGGTCAAGGTCATTTTGCTATGCTGAAGCCCTTGGCCATAACTCGGCCATTTGTAGCAGTAGAATCAGGAGTAAGAAGTCTAATTCAACTAATTCTCACATTTATAATTCATTTCTGATATTGTTTTGACCATTAGGGGTCATCTTGTCCTTGAAATATCAAAGCCAATGTCACTTTTCAATAACTCAATTGTCTTCTGAACAATCATGTTTATTTTAATGGGTGAATAAATGTGATATGCAAATTAAATCATAACACAAAATCAAATAACAATTTTACTCAAAGGGCACCCTTATGATTGTGTGCATGCAAGTTATTGAGATTTTTACAGGATGAATTATCCTTTTTTCCATGGCAGAATATGCTGCACAGAACTCCAGCAGAACAGCAGCCACAGCGTCGAGTGTCACACTTGCCTGCACACTTGCATGTTGTGAGCAGACTCAGTGGTAAGGGCTTCAGACATTTTGACGGCAGTAGTGTACCAAAGTGCCCCTCCCAGCCATGTTCCATTGGTTTTAGTCTTGCCTCACGTTCGGCGGCTGTCGCAAGCAGTTGGCATGCACTATGGACCAGAAAGGCTCCTCGTTTGATGTGGCCTCTGATCACACTGCTTGTAGGAGGGAGAGCATCTATTCCAGCACTGCCACTGTTAGAGATTTCTACCCTGAGGTGGTCAAACGTGTCAGCAGTTGTAGTTGACCTGGCTCCTGCCCAGACACGTACCAAGTACTTCTCTGCTAGTGCTATATCTTGCTCCGACAAGGTGTCTGCCTCTCCAAAGTTGGTCAGATATTGTACTGGATCAGAGGCCATAGCTGCGTGTTTGGTCCCCACCTTGCTCATACAATCATCTCCGGTCAATATGTGTGCCTTGATCACTGTCTTGGCTAGTTGTGCTCCAAGTTGAGAAACCGCTTGGTGCAGTGGAAGCATGCGCCATTTCTCACCAGTGCCATACTGCTGCCAGATCTCCTTCATCCCCAGTGCATGGAAGTATGCATGTAGCAGTAATGCAAAGGTGTCTGTATCATTGGAGACTATGACAACTCTCTTGCACTGTTTCACACGAACAGCCCACTCCACATGCACCACCAGCCTGGCATCAGCCTCCTCGATCCAGTTCAACAGGTCCGGGAACTCTTGACCACCAGCCCCTTTTGCTGGAAGCACCTCATCATCAGAGACAACAGAGCTGACGATGATGGTAGCATTGCCACAGGCTCGATTGCACACCATATCCCGAACTAGCAGCTGGAGATTCCGCTTGTTCTCCTCAGACGCCCAGAACTTGTCAAGTTGCTGAGGGATGGGTGTGTCTCGGTTCATGCCAATGATGTCGATGCCTGTTGTTGAGTCTGCACGCCGCATGCGCTCCCCTTCCTTTAGAGACATCTCAATGTAGGAATCAAGTACGAGATGGATGAACTCTGACTCTTGGCAGAGGCATAATGCTGAGGCGATGATGGCATTGATGACAGCACCTAGAGTAGGGAATCGTGCTAGAGGCATCTGCCGCATCTTAGACATGAAGTCTACCACAACATGAGTGGCAAGAGTAGACTTCTGACTCCATTTGGTGAGGTCAAGTCCAGGCTCAATCTCACCAATGAGTTTTGACTTGTTGACATGAGCTGGAAGGTCACCATCAAACAGTGGAGACGCTGAGAGCACATCGTGAGTAAGTATCTGCCTGAGGTTCATGCCCCTCTCCTTAGCAATATCCATGCCCCTATGTGCCTCTGCCATTTCCTTGGATGTGAGTTCCTTCTGCTCCTTCAGAATGGTTGCTGGAGTCTTCTGTGGTTGCTCGTTGAACTGATGCAGCTTCCTCTTTGGTATGGTTGTGCTCATTTTCTTGGTCTTCTCGACTAACCTCTCCCGCCTGTATGAGCGGTAGACATGCTCACCATTCTTGAGACAGTTGAGCAGGCGAGCAGTAACCTCTCGGTCAACAGCCTGCTTTGTGAGCAGATTGTGCAGTGGCACAGGCACATTGACTGTCACCGAGTATGGGTTCTGCCGCTCGAGCACAAAGTCCAGCAGCTTTGCCACATTCTGATTGAATCTGAGAAGGCGAGTGGTGCTCAGTGCATGCTGGAGATGGCATTCTGTGTGTTTCATGGCGTGGTTGGTGGTGAGAAGGTTGAGGACATTGGTAATTGACCCAATCTCATGGAACAAGAGCTCGAACTCTGCTACAGCATTGGCTCTGCGTGTGGCTCCTACCACATAGTGACCTCCAGGACCCTTTGACACTCGCTGGATGGTCTGCTCGACCTTCATGTCGCCTCCTACAGCGCAGAACCAGCCTGGGCGATCCTGAACAACCCATAGAGAAGCGCCGGTAGAGCTCAGGATGTGTGAACTCCAGCACCTTGATTTGTTCAAGGTACCATGAGCCATGACGCAGGTAGTTTATGCAGTCACATTCTGCAAAGATCGGCATAGAATCCTCGACAGTAGCCACGAGAAGATTCCAGTTTCCTTCTCTCTCAGAGACTACAGCATTCTTGATGACAGCCACCAACTGCAGCCAAACTCCAAATAATTGGCAGAGCTCTGACTTGGCCTCGCACTCCTTCTCAAACTCCAGAAAGTCCTGATGTATCTTCTCCACTTGTCCATTCAGGGCCTCAAACTGCTCTGGGCAACGTTCATTTGCAGCCAGTGTAGTTTGCAGTGTCTCAACCTGCGCTAGCACTGGATATGCAGCTTTGTCCTTGTGATGCCAGAACATCTGCCACTGGAGTGACCTGATCACGTCCTCCACAATCAGCATTCCAGTGAGAGCTCGGACATAATGGCTCCCGTTTAACACTGACTCTATCACACCAGGTCCAAACACGGCACACTCGATCAGTGCGTCATCCGGGCCAGAATCTCGGAGCAGTTTGCCCTGGCATCTGAGCAGAACACGGGTCCAATGGAAAGGGCCCAAGCAGAGGAACAGATCCCTAAACTGTTCTGTCTCGTGCAGGTAAATATCTGCAGCCAGGGCGAAGACGCCTTCATCGCACCATACCGCCATCGATGCTTGATTCATCTGTCTGCGCACACTCTGAAAGTTGGTGAGGCAATGCCTGACGGTAGCACGCTCGGTGATAGGTCTTGGTATGACGGGGAGGAAGCCAACACGCATCATTGGCACAAACACTAGTAAACACTAGTATCCATGCAGTTGGGCTATTAACACACGAGGTCGCTCGAAACCTGTACATTTATCACAAGTACATACATTTTGTAGAAATCCATAAGAGGTGATTTCCAACTCTGCTACATAGAGTATACACCTGTTTCTACTGCTAAAAATGGCCAAGTAATGTCCAAGGCCTTCGGCATAGCAAAATGACCTTGACCTTTCAAGGTCAAAATGACCCCCAAGGGTCATAACAATATCAGAAATGAATTCCACGCACCACAATCAGTTGAAATAGAGGTATTACATGTGTATATACTCTCAAGAACAAAAAAGTTCGATTTTCATCCTGGCCGATGGCAGCCATATTTGATTTGGCCATAGCAAAATTCGTGCCACTGTGGCGGACAAGCACCTCTGTGATTTTTCATGTTTAGGGACCCATTGACTGAGTTCAAGTGAGAAATTCCCCCAACACCAAATTGCGAGCAGGTCTACAGGCCAGGTACTGGATTATTAGTGGGAAAGTGAAACCCACCCCGTTGTCTGTCAGACAGTGGGAGTATCTTTCAACAGGGGTTTTAGAAGTTTTTCTTCTTCTGCCGTTTTATTCTTCTTCTGAACATGTAGGTATTTTGACGTTGACTAAAGAAACACTGCCGCCTAGTGGCCGCTTTTAGATAGGATTCCAAATTAGTGCTTACATCAAACGCAAATGCTACATAAAACAAATACAACAGGGGGAGGGGTTGGTGGGAGTATTAGGCTACTCCACACATGCGCTCTGTTTACAAACTTGTGTACAATAAAGATTTAAAGTGGGGGGAAATGCCTTTGCCCTGTCAAACAGCTGGAATACAGACATCTGAGAGGGAGGCGCACCCCACACTTTGAAAATCACTGCTCTAGAGTAAAACCTTTTTGTGTGGATTGCCTAGATCTTATTAAATAGTGGACATTTATTCATTCCCACATATTAGACACTATTTCTGATGGTAAAAATAGCGTAAAAAGAAGAATTCAGACATATTCAAAGGGAAAAAAACAGAATTTGGGATTTGTTGCTTTTTTTCCCCATTTTCGTACCGTGCCGTATTCGTACCGAACCGTGACCCCAAAACCGAGGTACGTACCGAACCGTGACTTTTGTGTACCGTGACACCCCTAATCAGCTGTCAATGTGGTTTGTTGCCACACAATAAACCAGCGGTTTGTTCCAAGCCAGTGTGATCCTTGACTCACTCTCACATGGCAGCCAATCAGCGTTGAACAGCGAGCGACTGATGCCAGCGAAATTTCGCTCGTTGAGATTTTTCATCTCGGGCGACGAGCAAATTTTCGCCCTATCCCTCCGTCTCTGTCGCTTGGACGCCCAGCGATTTTTCTCCCGGGCGAATATACACTCAATCGCTCGTCTGCATTTAATAGGTCGGTGTGAACGCAGCTTTACTCCCACAGCCACCGACTAAAAACTAAAAGTATATGCTGAGAAGTGCATGTATACACAGCATACAATTATTCATAGTGCAAATTGAATAGCCTGATGGCAGCTACGGGGGGAACATTTTTAAAGTGAGTCAGAAGGGGTTAAAAGTATGTAAGTGTCTCTTACCTTGACCAGGTCCAGCTGTCCAGAATGTTCACTGCAGCTCCAGCTGAGGGTCCGAACGCCGGCCGGATTCTCCCAAGAAAACCTCTGAGCCTCTCCTGGCTTCAACTGACGAGTCACAGAGGAACCACTGAGAGAGAGACACAGACACACAGACAGACACACAGACAGAGAGACAGACAGACAGAGAGACAGACAGACAGACACACAGACAGACAGATAGAGAGACAGACACACAGACAGACAGATAGAGAGACAGACACACAGACAGAGAGACAGATAGACACACAGACAGACAGATAGAGAGACAGATAGACAGACAGACAGACACATTCATATAGAGAAAGATAAATATAGAGATATATAAAGACGACAGTGTGGAAACAGTATTCTAACACTAGCCTGGTTAAAACCATGCAGATCAGTGAACTCTGTTTGGTTCTGTGGATCTGTCTGGATTCAGTGCTGTGCACAGTCATTTCAGTGGGTGGAAGTAGCCAGTCCTTCAGCCAATCAGCATCAGATCCAGTCAAATCCAAATCCACTCAGAACAACGGCGAAAACATATTTTCGGCTGAGAAACCTCGCTGGTTCAACTCCTGCTCTTGTTTAATTGTTGTTATTGAGTCTATTTCTGCAATAACTGCACTTATGGCTGTTTAAACTCAATGAACGTTGATGTTACTGCTCGAGCGGGAGGCAGCCATTTTTACTGCCATGGTTACTGACCTGTCTGTAGCAGACTGTGACCCAGGGCGTGTTGTTACTGACCTCTGTCTGTAGCAGACTGTGACCCAGGGCGTGTGGTTACTGACCTCTGTCTGTAGCAGACTATGACCCAGGGCATGCTGTTACTGACCTCTGTCTGTAGCAGACTGTGACCCAGGGCGTGTTGTTACTGACCTCTGTCTGTAGCAGACTGTGACCCA
>NW_028152064.1:35000-47818 GCF_964638095.1 Poromitra crassiceps
TGACCCGGTGGAACTGGCTGGTGGGCAGGCTTCTAATGAGAGGCTGTGGATGAAAGCTGTCTCCTCTTAATAAAGTGTTCCTGTCCGTAGGCTTGCGGTAGAGATCCGTCTGGAAAGTGTTACCCTGTTTGGACACCTGCACATCCAGAAAACTGATGGTCTCCATGTTGTGTTCCAGGAGGAGGGGATTTAGATAGGCTACTGTTGCAGCGAGAATGTTGGTGGATTTTCTCGTTACGCACAATGGCTCCTAGCGGCCTCAACGAGGAATTTGATTTAAAACCTTTTCTGTAATTTTGATTTCTTTTTCTTGTCATTATTTTGCTATTGTTTATCATTATGTTTTGCACCATTTTTCGTCTATTTGTGCACAATTGATTATTATTATCATACTCCTCCCTTTATTTCCAGAGCCAATGAGCTGGCAGTTGGCTACAGCCTAATCACATGTGACATTGGCACAGCCTATATATACACCCCAGCTTCATTTGTCATCCATTTCTTGCCTGATGAAGACCTATACGGTCAAAACGTTGTTTTATTGAAAGGGTTGAAATAAACCTGGGAACATCAACCAGTGTGCGGACATTCCATCTTTTCATTCATATATCACACTTTTGTCCAGCACCTGGGCCTACTACGGTTTGGATGTGCGCACAGCCACTCCTTTTATACATCTAAAGTAAACATCTTATCAGACGGGGGACCCAGGCACAAAATCTTGAATGTGATCTGATTGGTATCAGTTTAGGAAGTGTATCATTTCATTATTTATTTATTTGTGGCCCCTGGACCATCTCAATCCGGCCCTCAACATCCTCAAAAGAAAAAACAACCCCCAAAAAATAAAGAAAAGGCAGAATTGTTAATAAATCTCATCTGCTGCAGCCATGTGTGTGTGTGTGTGTGAGATTGTGTTTGCGGTGACACACCAAAGAAAACATCATCATCCTGCAATGAAATGTTTGAAATGTTTTATAGCGTTTAGGTGATTGATCTAATTATGTATTAGAAAACATTCCCTTCACTTTCCCTGGCAAAACGATGAGACAAGTAGCTCCACACCCATGCTCCATGCATTCCTACGGGCTTCGGAGATGAACGTATTCCAGTGTGCAAAGATTGATGAGCAGTGCATGTAAACACTGCAGACTAGAGGTCTTCGGGTATGCCCGACCCCCCGAATACCCGAGGTTCCGACCCAGCCGGGTCTGGCTCCATTCAAAAGAAGTGACCCCGGGTATGGGTCGGTTCCGGTAGCGATTGTCACGGGTCTCGGGGTTCTGACAGTGAAATGCCGGGTCCAATAAGACCCGAGTGGACCCGGCGATCAGCGCTGATCACGAGAGAAACGCATCAAAACAGCACACGTGAGGCTTGTTGTCACAAACTGCAAGTAAATCCATAGAGAAAATAACTGGCAAAGAGCGTTCCCATCTGCAATGAAAATGACTTCCTCGTTTACATGAGGCGCATGTGACCACATGCGCACACATGCGCCTCAGGCAAACGAGGAAGTGATTTTCATTGCAGAGAGGTAACCCTCTTGCTGGTTCCTCGCTATGGATTTAATTGAAGATGACTGTTTCCCGTACTTTTGGATTATTATTCGATGATCGCATGGTGAGTACACAAGTCACAACATGTATGTGATTGTTTCTAGCGCTGTTGTGTGTGTTTTTGGGCGAAGGAATGGCGGTAGCATAGAGAGTGAGACTGGCACTGTACTATCTAACTAGCGTTAGGCAGCATCCACCAGGGGAGAATGCTATAACGTTAGTTAATAAAGATGCACAAAGTTTCATTTGATATACAACTTGTAGCAGTTAACAAGCAACTTTGACGTCGACACCACTAGTCTCTGCCTCGGTATGTCTCGGATCTGAACGGGGCCAGGTCTCAGATTTCTAATAATAGACGGGTCCATTACAGGTTCGGGCACAAATTCCCCGGGTCCATTAGGGTCCGGGTCCGTGATTTTGGACCCGTGAAGACCTCTACTGCAGACTGACCTGGTCCATGCCCAGTAGGGTGCCGTTGTCCTGCTTGTTGAAGAAGAAGGACTTGGAGGAAGATTCAGACCCGACGACTCGAACACAGAGGCGGCCCCCCACGCTCTCCGGCCACAGAGGCAGACACTGAAATGCACAACAGACAACAACTGACCGTTGGAAACACACACTGCAACACACAGACAACAACTGACCGTTGGAAACACACTGCAACACACAAGACAACAACTGACAACAATTTTCCTCATTTTCGGACCCAGACCGCCTGCGGGGCGGGCCAACCCGCGGGACCCAGCGGGTTCTGGGGAGGCCGCGCGCATCACTAGCGGAGAAGTAAAGGCAGCGTCCGGCTCACTGACCTCAGTGGAGGCGATGTAGTGCCACCTGGTGGCGGAGGCGTGATCTCCATCTCCCTCCTGCAGCTCGCCCACCTCCAGCTCGTATGAGGACTTGTTGACCAGCGTGAAGAACGGACTCAGGGTCACGATACGGGTCAGGTTAAAGCTGCTCATCTGGATACTCACCCCCACCTGCACACACACACACACACACACACACATGCACACGCACGTATGCACATGCAGACACACACACACACACACACACACACACACACACACACACACACACACACACACACACACACAGAAGTCTGATCTAAATAGTTTTCTCTCCTGTGTTTATGACTTAAAGGATAAGTTCACCCAAAAATTAAGATCAAGTCATTGTCTACTTACCCCCATGCTGATGAAAGGGCGGGTTTAAGTTGACTTGAACAGATGTGATTTACACCCTGTTTTAGCTGAAATCTTCACTGTAGCCACGGATGTGTGTGTGTGTGTGTGTGTGTGTGTGTTTTCAGCTAACAACAGGGTGTAAATTACATATATTCAAATCAACTTGGCATCTCAAGGCTTGTGGAGACTTGGATTAAGCCAAAGTGAGGAGTATATGGAGCCCTTTTTTGGCATTTGTAAGTTGGTCACCATCAACTTAAATTGTTTAGGTCACAGGATGCTGCGACAGCGTTTTGCTGTGAAACTCCACAAATATTTTGCGGACTAAAAACCCTGTCCTTCACTGTCCTTCTATCAGCATGGGGCTGAGTAGATAATAGATAATTATTTGTGGGCGATCTTATGCTTTAAGAACAGGTGACAAACGTTTTACCAGGATAACCTTTCTAAGTTCCTATTTTTTTCCATCTGTGTAGCATATGTAGAATTAAATAGTGTTAAAATATATTGACATTTAGATTGACTAAAGGAGGTCCAACTACAAAAATACACAGATGGGGGGAATACTTGTATTCCTATAATTTGTATGTTCCCATTTTGGTCTTGCTACCAGTTCAGTTTGGGAATAACAGACCAGTTTGCCCAACGGTCTGCCTCATACTGCTCATGACACAGACATTAACACACTGTCTCTCTGACAGACAGACAGAGAGACAGACAGACAGACAGACAGAGAGACAGACAGACAGACAGACAGACAGAACCCTGAGAGGAGGCACTGTATGAGATGTTACCAGGTAGTCCATGGTGGTGGAGGGACAGCGCACACAGCCGTAACTGCCCACCGTGTCCAGAGAGAAGCCGTCTGACCAGGAGGAGGTGGAGACACACAGCTGCAGCTGCACCAGAGGAGGAGAGACACAATGTTAACACACTGTTAGCACACAGCTGTTAGCACACAGCTGTTTCCTTGTTTTTTACAGTGGTTTGGTTTCTCTGGTTTATTTGCATACAGTAATCTAGTTTCCCTTTGGTTTGTCTTTGATGGTTTTGCTTTAAGTTTGGTTGATTGTCTGTTTGTTTGGTTGATTGATTGCATGTTTACAGGTATTTATATGTTTATGAGTGCATATTGGGGTTTTTTAATAATAAAAGATAAAAAGAACATCCTGCTGTTAACACAATGTTTTTTTGTGTGCATTTTTCTATCAGAATGATCGCCTGCATTAACTGCTGTAACCACTTGGCAAATAAATACAACGCAGAAACATCTCTTGCTTTATAATGTCATTGTTTTGCACTTTTTTCTGCTGCAGCAATGTTGGAATGAAAGCCTTTCTGCATTCATCTCAGTATGTGGCCACGCCACGCCACGCCACGCCACGCCACGCCACGCCACGCCACGCCACGCCACGCCACGCCACGCCACGCCACACCACGCCACGCCACGCCACGCCACACGCCGCATTGATGCAGTCATTCCTGCAAAAGGAGTATTGAGTGTATCTTTTGATTTTCATGAGATAAGCCATAATCATCCAAATTTAAACCAAAAAAGGCTTGACATATTTAACTTTATGTGTAATGAATCTAGAATATATGAAAGTTTCACTTTTTGAATTAAATTATGAAAAAAAATTTTTTTTAGATGCACCTGTACTCTGGTCTCCCTTCAAGCTGTGTCAGATCGTTGAAACGACTTATGATTGGTATCGTGTCATTATCCTAACCTCTTCCAAGGAATTTTCCTATTGACTTTCATCTCCTGTGTTTTTTGGAGTCCAGTACTGATCTTGTTTTTTTTCTTGCTTCGCAGGAATCCTGATTTCCTGCCTGACAGCCTGCACAGCATTTTGTTAATAAATCCTTTGGGTTTGTTCAACCACCGTCAAGTGTCTGCATTTTGACTTCCACCTGGGTCGTGCTAACAGGCCTACCTTGCTCTTGCTGAACAGGGCCTTCTTCCTGAAGGAGAAGAGCACCACATCTCGGTAGTCTGCGGGGTGTTTGACGGACAGCTCGTCGGCGCGGTACTGCAGCACGCGCGACGTCTTGTTGATGATCCAGTACGGGCTGAAGACAGACAGCAGCAGGCGGCCGTGCGCTCTCGTCACGTGCACGCTCACGTCGGCCGTCAGCCGGGGGTCCGAGTCGCAGGTGAAGGAGACGGGGAAGAACTCGGGCAGGTCCGGGTCCACGCGCACGTGGCCGTGCCAGTCCCGGCCCTGGTACTGAGCCAGCACCAGCTCCATCATCTCTCCAGAGATACGAGCGTTCAGGATGTCAGAGGAGCTGCCCTCCTGCAGCTCGTAGAACTCTGCTGAACCCTGGGGAGGTGATTATAAAAACACCTTAGATTTACACATCAGAGTCAATTAGAATAGTTTCAATTAACTCACTACGGAAGTCCAGAGAGGCAAGTTGTTGTTGTTGTTGTTATTTATACATATACAATCAATTACAAAAAATACAATATAATCATCATTGAATGTGAAGGAGAATCCCCTGAAAACCCTCCAGGGACTTAAGTGTGGCATTCTCCAGGTAGCATATTATTATAGTAAATAATAAGTGAGAAAACAAAAATAATCTAGGAAATTCTGAGCTCAATATTAATATTAATTATTAAATAAGTATTACAAAGGCCACGATTAACCTGGCAAAAAAAGAAATTTAGAAAAATGATCCTGGCAAAAACCTTTTCCCCACCTGTTCTCAACTCATAAACACAGGAGAGAAAACTATTCTGATCAGACTTGGCAGTATGTGTGGTGAGCGTACCTCCAGCAGGTAGCGCAGCGTGTAGGGCAGCAGGTTGCGCAGCGTGGCCACAGGGTGCAGGTGGATGATGTAGGCAGGGTCCCAGTCCTCCTCTCTGGTGGTGGTGATGTGCTGCAGGCTGTCGGGCTGCGCCAGCGTGTTGAGGCTCAGAGGCAGGAAGCTGCTGTCTGTGGCCGGGCAGCGCAGCACAGAGCGCACCTCAGAGCTGCGGTGCACCTGCTCCTTCCACGACACGCAGGTGGAGGAGGCTCCGTATAGCCCCTCCAGATGGCCTGCCGGGCGCACAAACAGCTGGGCCCTGGGGAGGGGAGGGTGTAGGCAGAGGTCACACATACTGAATAAAATCAATCAATCAATCAATCAATACTCACTAACGCCTGCCTGCAGGGCTGCAAGGCTAAAGCCCATGGTACACTAATCAAATATCCTACAACGGAGAATGTCTCCAAACAAGGACAGACAGCCATGGCACACCAAACAAACATCTGTGTTTGTTTCATGTGCCATGGACTTAAAACTGTCTGAAGCAGGCAGAAAACATTTCTGTCTGCTTGACACAAAAGTTGGGGATTTACGGTCTGCTTTACAGTTTCACCTGGAAACAAATACATATACCGGTACATATACAGATCCTTTCCAAAAAAAAATATATGATATATGATTCCTTTCAAAAAGTGAAACTTTCATAGATTATAGATTCATTACACACAAAGTGAAATATGTCTAGCCTTTATTTGTTTCATTTTTCATAATTTTGGCCTACAGCTCCAGAAACCCCCCAAACAGTATTTCAAGAAATTAGAATAGTGTGAAGAAAATCAGCAGTTACTTCTCAGTTATGCCCACGTTCATCCATGGTATTTCCATGATATTCTAATTTTTTGGAAAGGATCTGTATATGAAGAGTTCATTTGCAAAAACAGGTATCTTCATTTGGATTTTTTATCATTTTATTTTATATATGGATGTATTTATACTGTAATTTATTTATTTTTGGGGAATTTGTATTATCAATCATAACTCAAACATATTCATCTGATAATTCTCACATAAATCACCTCAATAATGTTTTCTATGTGCACTCCAGGGAGTATCAAACAGGTGTTGTTGTTCATTTTAAGAATGGTGTTTAACTTGTTTTTGCAAATTAACTCACTGTCTACTGTCAAATTAACTCATTTATACACATACATTTTCAAATTCTGACAAACATCTATCATGGATCTGCACAGTATAACACAAAGTCATTCTGAACAATGAAATTCTTAGGACAAGACAAGCAACAACTACATGTGGTTACTACAACTGCTGTTTCATGTGGGTTTATGGTCCAGAGCAAGCTATGACTGGAATCTGGAACGGAACGTATTTTGCGACATCCGTCCGATATCCGATGTGTGAATTACATCAGTATCGGCACCCAAAACCGATATCCCGAAATATCCCATCACTAATCTGGATCGTATATACCTGTAGGTTTCCAAGGCGACGTGGAACTCTTTCTCGGGCTCGGCGACTCCGAGCGTCACCAGGCTGCTGGAGGACGGACAGTACTTCAGGATGGAGAAGGGCACCGAGAAATGATTCTTTATCTGAAAGCAGAGGCAGAGGTCTCAGCAGAATTATTACCATTATCTTCCTTTCTATTTTCAAGGTTCTCAATGCATTCCAGAGAACTGAGTACATCACATTGACCTGAGAAAGTATATCAAACTATAACTAAACAGCGAACATGAATGACTGAAGTGTTACAAATTGAACTAGAGGGTATACCTCCGCCGCGGCCTGTTACGCCCCCTTGTGGCTAGTGGGTGTGGAAAGTTAATGACTTCTAAGTTGGCACAACCTTTCTGCCAAGTTTCGTGTAAATCTGTTCAGAACCTTTTTGATGACATTGGGTTTGATGCCCCTGTGGCCTTTAAGGGTTAAAGTGAAGCAGACTGAACCGACCTGTAGTGGCGAGCGGACGGTGATGACCTTGTTCCCCTGGATGGCGTCGACCTGGAGCACCACGGACACGGCCTGCTGCAGCTGCGCCCCGCGCACGTTATACAGCCGCCGGCCCGGCTTGTCCAGAGCGATGTTACAGATCTCACTGTAACCTGAAGGAACTACGGGGAGGACACAACATATTTTACCTGTTTAAATAAAGGCAAAGGTAAAAAAAATAAAAAAGTATTCACATATAAAGATGTATTTATAGAGGGAGGCGCACGCAGACTCCCACCTCAGCCTCCTTCACTTCCTCAGCCTTACAAAATAAATCACCGGATTTGATTTATCTCTCGCCTCTCAAGGCGTCCATAATAGTCACAGTCAAGTTAAGTAAATGATGAAACTGCGGCCAGATAACCTTCACAAACTTATAGACTTATATGATTTTGAAGCGTTTTCTGAAAATCCATTACCACATGTTTTCCCTACCATTATGAGGCTCAGTTTTGGGCAGCACCAGTAAGCCGAATGAATGTCAAATCAATGTTGGTCCCCAGTGGCGGTCAGCAGGGCAAAGGTTTGTCTTTTTGTGTGTTGTTTATTTATTAGCTGCTGTGGCTTTTCCACATGTTTGTACACAGATATGGTCATAATAATGGTCCAAAATGAAGTAGCCACCAAGCAGCCCCTGACGACACAGCACCTAAGCCCTCCAAAAAGCCAGGGAAAACCCTGCATCTACTGAAAGAAGTATACATGCCACTATATGTGGCGTACAAGATCCAAGTCCAGACACATTATCAGACGGGCTAGAACATGAAAAGGACTATATGTGTGTCGTGTATAAAATGAGAATGTGTATGTGAGTCTGGAGCCGACTGACTGACTGACCGATGGTGAGGTTGAAGAGGCAGCTCTCCTGGCGCTGCAGGGTGGACAGTTTGCCCCGGGACGACGAGGCGGACGCTGAGTGCTCCAGGTCCACGCTCTGGCCCACCGCCACCTCGTGCAGCTTCCCCCGCGCCGCCGCCGCATCCACCAGACGCAGGTTGGCGCCGTGCTGCACGATAAGCGGGATCCCCAGGGCGTTCCAGATGGTGAACGGGGCTTTCTCCTTCACAGAGTAGTCGAAGGTGGAGGCCGTTCCTTCAGAGAACGCCTGGGCAAAAACAAGAATGTGTCTGTCCGGCTCCTCTCTAACTCCACAGTGATCCAGCCTACAGCCAGCTCATACATCTTTGAAATGTGTTCTAAACGTGTTTATCATTTTTCCAACCCAGTTTAGATGAAATGCACAGACTTCTCAGTAGGAACGGTTATCTTAGCTGTTAGCACAAATGTGTTGCTGTTTCTAGCGGCCGGAAAATCGGTTATTGCAGCTTGCGGTTATTTGCAGCTTACCCCTCTCTACCTGAGCATTGTGGGTCAGTGTTGAGGTTGAGGCTTACCTTGGAGGATGGTGAAGACACCGAGGATGAGGCTTACCTTGGAGGTTGGTGAAGACACTGAGGATGAGGCTTACCTTGGAGAGGTTGGCGAATACATTGAGGTAGAGTCTTACCTTGGAGAGGTTGGTGAAGACCTTGAGGAGGAGTCTTACCTTGGAGAGGTTGGTGAAGACCTTGAGGTAGAGTCTTACCTTGGAGAGGTTGGTGAAGACCTTGAGGAGGAGTCTTACCTTGGAGAGTTTGGTGAAGATGTTGAGGTAGAGTCTTACCTTGGAGAGGTTGGTAAAGACTTTGAGGTAGTCTTACCTTGGAGAGGTTGGTGAAGACCTTGAGGTGGAGCCTTACCTTAGAGAGGTTGGTGAAGACATTGAGGTAGAGTCTTACCATGGAGGTTGGTGAAGACGTTCAGGTAGGGCCTTACCCTGGAGCTGGAGGTTGGTGAAGACGTTGAGGTAGAGTCTTACCTTGGAGAGGTTGGTGAAGACGTTGAGGCAGGACTGCGACACAGTGATGTTCATGGTGTCTTTGGAGCAGATGGTGATGGCAGTGCGAGGTTCAGGGAGAACGATGAAGTCGTCTCCAGGAACTGGACTCTTGTCCTGGACCGGGTTGTTCTTCATCTGCAGGATCAAACATATCAGACACTGTGTCAGATCCACACTCAGTTTGCACACAAATAATGCAGAATAATTCACCCAGATCAAGAGTGAAGACATGGAATGCCTTAATATAGACCTTTATACAGTATAAAGCAGTGTGTTTGTGTCAGTGTGTGTTGTCTCAGCAGTCTCTAACACTGCTGTCTGTATCCACAGTGTTAGCGCTGTTAGCTGAAACAGACACAGTGTTAGCGCTGCTAGCTGAAACAGAAGCTAGCTGCTAACAGTCTCACCTCCAGCATGAGGCTCCACCTGCGTTTCCCGCCATCCACTCTCTCTATCAGCGGCTCCCAGACTGCATGGCTCTCATTAAAGTAGTTTACCTGCAGACACACAGGACATATTATTATATCATTATTTATACATTCAACTTCTGGATTGCTGACAAGACTGTTAGGATCAAGATCAGGGGCGGACTGGGATCATAATTCAGGCCGGGCATTAGTTACCAAGCAGGCCAGGCCGACATGGGCCGATGTGCGGTTGAAAAATGTGGGCTGTTTGAAGCCCAATTTGGCCGGTTTGAAGCCCAATTTGGGTCGTTTGAAGCAAGATTTAGTGAATATAATGCTAACGCGATGATACACGTTACCTATTTGTTCACTAATAGAAACATCAACATTGCCTAGATAACTGCAAGTATAATATGAAGAAGTAAAACCAAAAACAGTACTCTGTACAAACGCTTCACAGCAAACTTAATTTAAGGAAGAGTGATCAGATCGGGCATACTGCGTTATTCTCCACAGGCTTAAGAACTACACGTCATAACAATAATACTAAACATTGACATATTCTCAGTTTCATTAAACATCTTCCTGTTTAAGCAAGCCCCTAGACATGGTAGTGTGTTCTGCTCAAGCCCCAACCTTTGTTTCTGAAAAATTAGGCCAACAATGGTTTTAGTCTCTATAGCCTATAGCCAAGTGTTGAGCAATGCAAAACTCAAGGCTCCAACACAAGAGTGCAGAAATGAATGAGTGACATCACGGTGGCTCTTTTTTTGCACGCCAGGCCAGGCCAGGCCAGGCCAGTCCGCGCCTGATCAAGATGAGAACAACATTGTTTATTACAAGGCTTTGTTGAATATCAATCAACAAACTACCGGTACTTTTTTTTCACTTTTGTGTCTTTATCATGCAATCAAACAGAATAGGTTTGAGAGCAACACTGCAATTTTTTTTTTTTTTCTTCAAGTAAAAGAAGTGATTAAAATATATTAATGTGATGTATTAAATAATGCAAATCCATCTCATGTCACATGATGACGCATCATGAGTGAGCTAAAAATGGCTGCGCAGCCCGATTCACTGCCCGGGTATTTCCGTGAGTCAGTAAAATGTGAGTGATCCCCACAGTCACCTCCAGCGTCATGTCTGCGTTTAGGTGCAGCAGGGAGGACCAGTTCCTGGCCGAGCCGCTGAAGGAAGACTCAGCCAGCAGCAACGGGACGGTCCTGTGGCCCAGCCCCGAGTCCAGAGTCACCTGGACCACCTGTCAAAGACAACACACACGTTACACAGAGCATACTGAACTACACAGGCCCCGAGTCCAGAGTCACCTGGACCACCTGTCAAAGACAACACACACGTTACACAGAGCATACTGAACTACACAGGCCCCGAGTCCAGAGTCACCTGGACCACCTGTCAAAGACAACACACACGTTACACAGAGCATACTGAACTACACAGGCCCCGAGTCCAGAGTCACCTGGACCACCTGTCAAAGACAACACACACGTTACACAGAGCATACTGAACTACACAGGCCCCGAGTCCAGAGTCACCTGGACCACCTGTCAAAGACAACACACACATTACACAGAGCATACTGAACTACACAGGCCAGAGTCCAGAGTCACCTGGACCACCTGTCAAAGACAACACACACAGAGCATACTGAACAAGACAGGCCTGAGTCTAAAGTCACCTGGACCACCTGTCAAAGACAACACACACGTTACACAGAGCATACTGAACAAGACAGGCCTGAGTCTAAAGTCACCTGGACCACCTGCCAAAGACAACACACACGTTACACAGAGCATACTGAACTACACAGGCCTGAGTCCAGAGTCACCTGGACCACCTGCCAAAGACAACACACACGTTACACAGAGCATACTGAACTACACAGGCCTGAGTCTAAAGTCACCTGGACCACCTGTCAAAGACAACACACACGTTACACAGAGCATACTGAACTACACAGGCCTGAGTCCAGAGTCACCTGGACCACCTGTCAAAGACAACACACACGTTACACAGAGCATACTGAACAAGACAGGCCTGAGTCTAAAGTCACCTGGACCACCTGTCAAAGACAACACACACGTTACACAGAGCATACTGAACTACACAGGCCTGAGTCCACAGTCACCTGGACCACCTGTCAAAGACAACACACACGTTACACAGAGCATACTGAACTACACAGACCTGAGTCTAAAGTCACCTGGACCACCTGTCAAAGACAACACACACAGAGCATACTGAACAAGACAGGCCTGAGTCTAAAGTCACCTGGACCACCTGTCAAAGACAACACACACGTTACACAGAGCATACTGAACAAGACAGGCCTGAGTCTAAAGTCACCTGGACCACCTGCCAAAGACAACACACACGTTACACAGAGCATACTGAACTACACAGGCCTGAGTCCAGAGTCACCTGGACCACCTGCCAAAGACAACACACACGTTACACAGAGCATACTGAACTACACAGGCCTGAGTCTAAAGTCACCTGGACCACCTGTCAAAGACAACACACACGTTACACAGAGCATACTGAACTACACAGGCCTGAGTCTAAAGTCACCTGGACCACCTGTCAAAGACAACACACACGTTACACAGAGCATACTGAACTACACAGACCTGAGTCCACAGTCACCTGGACTCTGTGTTGTAGTACTTGAGTCCAGGACTCAGACCCGAGTCCAATTTTCAGGAGTCGTGATTCGACTTGGACTTGAGGCACTAATGACTTGGACTCAAGCATTCATGCATTTGGACTCGGACGTTGGAGACAAGGACTCGCCGGTCAGACTTGTTAACTGATAAAGACCGTTTTTTGTCAATTAAGCATCGATGGGAGTGAGCGCTGATCGCCTCGTGTCGCGATGTCGCCACCGAGGACTCAAGAGGATATAAACGTGGCACCTTGACGTCAACGGCGAAGCTCTCTCCCTGGTTGCGTGCGTCCGGCTCGGTGAAGCTCTCCGTGGCCTCGGTGGCCT
>NW_028152064.1:48018-118018 GCF_964638095.1 Poromitra crassiceps
GGTCCACCCCCAGGAACCAGTAGTTACAGGCGTAGATGTTCATGACAGACCACAGGTCTGTGACGCCGGGCCGCGCCTCCTGGCTCTGCTCGCTCTGAGGCTTGGCCGTCATGGCCGCCGTTATTGTCATCACCGTGTTCAAGATGACCGGAGAGATCTGCAGCAGAGGAGTTCACAGGAGTTAACCTCAAAGGTTCTGCCACACAGCAGCTTTCTCTCATCCTGCTCTCTGGGTGAAGGTTGTTAATAAAGGAGTTGATGGTCTCAATCACTAGTTTCAAGTCTTCTTCAATACAGCATGATGTTCATTTAGTAAATTCTTTATTAAATTCTTTATGTTGGAGTTTACGTATTTTCCTTTTGCCGAAGTCTATTGGACTGTTATGTTTACCGTTTTTTTTTTTATGTATCGTTTTAACGGTTTGAAATAAATCGTTTCAATCAATCAATCAATCAATTTTGTAAATTATGGTCCCTAGAAGATAAAGCGGACAAGACTTTTGGGTGTGATTGACAGGTCACCTGTCCAGTGATCACACAGCTCGCCGATCACTTGTCTAAATTCACATCACTTCTGTCTCCAAATAACCAAGATGGCGACGGTGAAAATGCTAACCTCCAGACTTCCAAACACAAGTCTAAAAACCAATAGGTGATGATGTCACGGTAGCTTTTTATACAGTCTATGTTTAATTTACATGTTACTACAAACTATAACAAACACCAGGGGCCAGTTGCATCAAGTGGTCTTAACTATGCCTGGTCGTAACTCCTACGTCGGTCTTAGTTAAGACCAGTCTTTAGAGTGGATTTACGCCTGTTGCACCAACAGGGTTTATGTCTGGTCTTAACTACGCTGGTCGTAGCAATGCGCGTCCATGTGAATTGCCGGGGAATGCCCCCTGATTGGGCCAAAAATGTGCCTCGCGCCGTCACCCACTACTGTATGTGCGTCACTACACCCTCCCTCCTCCCACCCACCTCCTCCTGTGGAAGCCCCGGGGGAAAATGGCGGCGGCGATTAGTGTCAGGCAGTCTGAATGAAATTGAATGTAACGTTCCCAATTCTATGTATTAAATTCTAAAAAACGACCCTCAACATTTGGGAAGGCTAAGCCACACAACTAGTTCGTTATAATCTAACTTCATGCTACAAAGGTGACTTTACGATGATGAGGACAGTAAGGACTCAATTACAGCAGGTCTCCGCTGATAGACACGGAGATCCCTGTTACAGGCAGGCACTTCATTACGCCTCCTCCTGACCAGGCGTAAGAGTTACGCCTGGGCGTAGTGAAAAGAAGGCTTAAGCCCTCTTGGTGCAACCGCCGTAGCTGTTAGGTCGTAAAGTTACGACCAACTTAGCTTAAGACCAGTCGTAAGACCACTTGGTGCAACTGGCCCCAGGAGTTTACCCATATCCAACGTTGTTTTTACTCCTGGCCTTTGTTTCATTATCAGTTATTTTAAATGACTACCGGCCACTTTTGGAGGAAATACATCTATCCATCTACCTATCTATACATACTATCATACATATAAATAAGATCAATTTCGGCCGAAAGTACCTTGACGAAGACTTCCTCCACCGTCACAAAGCCAGTCAGTGGTTGGTTGGGCTGGCTTTTGGTTTCCAAAGCGACTGAGCAAGGCCTCAACACCTATTGGCAAAGAATGACATTTCTATCAGTCAAATATACTATTGGATTTGCAAAGTAACACAACTCTTTGACTGCATAATAAAGTAGAGCAGGAATGATGTATTGTTGTAGGTCAACCCAGAAGTTAGCATTGTGCTGGTTCCCTCGTGTGGAAGCCAATGGCATTTTTCTATAGGGATTTTTGGTTAGGTGCCTGAAATAAGATCTGTGGTTAACAAACGTTTATGAAACTGAGACCTTTGTGTTCAACACGATAACCTTCACAATTTATCACCACATTTTTGAAGCGTAAATCTAATTTTCAGAAAACACTTCAAAAATTATAAAGTGGTCTTTGTTTCATAAACTGTTGTTAAGCGTTAAGCAGACGTTATTTCAGTCATTTAACCAAAATCCCCATAGAAAAACACCATTGACTTCCAGACAGGTTTTAGGACTCATCCCTGCGGGACTCCATAAAGACAGAGAAATAACTCCATGTGTCTGTGTGTGTGTGTGTCTCTGTGTGTGTGTGTGTGTGTGTGTGTGTGTGTGTGTGTTAGGGGTGTCACGGTACATGTATTCGTCCCGTGAATTTACGGTACGACCCTCACGGTACCTCGTTTCACGGTACATGAAACGACACGACGAATACGTCAAATCCAGAAGCACCTAAACGCTGTTTGAACGGCATTGAATTGAATTGAATTAAACGCCACAGAAGAAGACACACCAAAACAACACAAGGGCCATAGAAATCCGCGTTCACAGAATGGGACGTTTTGTGGCGATAAGCTGTTTTGCAAATTCTGTCAACATCAAGCCAACGAGGTAAGCTTGCCAATGTAACGTTACGTAGCCGCGACAAAGTCCATAGTTGCGCGTTGCGGCTAAACGTTACATAACACTGACAAAGCTGTTAACTTGTAAACAAGCAACATACATCGCGTGGGATGAGTGATGCGGTCAAGCAGACATCTGCGGATGCAGACAGGCAAGCTGCGGTGAGGAAGAGGCGATGACTCCTTGTCATGTTCCAATAATCCATTAGATGACCGAACGTAATCATATTATGCTAAACAAAACTCACATCCAATAACGTTAAGGCGCTGACAGGGTTCTTTCCCGTACTTAGTGGGAAAGTGAAACCCACCCCGTTGTCTGTCAGACAGTGGGAGTATCTTTCAACAGGGGTTTTAGAAGTTTTTCTTCTTCTGCCGTTTTATTCTTCTTCTGAACATGTAGGTATTTTGACGTTGACTAAAGAAACACTGCCGCCTAGTGGCCGCTTTTAGATAGGATTCCAAATTAGTGCTTACATCAAACGCAAATGCTACATAAAACAAATACAACAGGGGGAGGGGTTGGTGGGAGTATTAGGCTACTCCACACATGCGCTCTGTTTACAAACTTGTGTACAATAAAGATTTAAAGTGGGGGGAAATGCCTATGCCCTGTCAAACAGCTGGAATACAGACATCTGAGAGGGAGGCGCACCCCACACTTTGAAAATCACTGCTCTAGAGTAAAACCTTTTTGTGTGGATTGCCTAGATCTTATTAAATAGTGGACATTTATTCATTCCCACATATTAGACACTATTTCTGATGGTAAAAATAGCGTAAAAAGAAGAATTCAGACATATTCAAAGGGAAAAAAACAGAATTTGGGATTTGTTGCTTTTTTTCCCCATTTTCGTACCGTGCCGTATTCGTACCGAACCGTGACCCCAAAACCGAGGTACGTACCGAACCGTGACTTTTGTGTACCGTGACACCCCTAGTGTGTGTCTCTGTGTGTGTGTCTCACGTGGTGATGACCTTGTGCTCTGTGTGTGCGTGGGTGAGTGCGTGCGTACGTGTGTGGCGTGTGTGCAGGGGCTGACTGCATAATCGGGCAATTTTTTTTTGTGTGTGCCCGCAGTCAGGCCACTCACTGAACAGCAGGCCAGGCGCCGCCTACTGGTTTACTAGTGCTTTTATTACTTTATTCAGGGTTAAAATGGGTGCATCTCATTGTACAGTTGTTCTTGGCCCAAATTGGGCTTCAAACGGCCCAAATCGGGCTTCAAACGGCCCAAATCTGGCTTTAAACGACCCTAATTGGGCTTCAAACGGCCCAAATCTGGCTTCAAACGGCCCAAATTGGGCTACAAACGGGCTAAAAAAAATTGCCGCCGCCCTTCGGACGCCGGCACGCACGTCAGCCCATATCAGCCTGGCCTGCTTGGTATCTAATGCCCGGCCTGAATTATGATCCCAGTCCGCCCCTGCGTGTGTGTGCTGGTACGTGAGTGTGTGTGTGCGTGGCGTGTGTGTCTCACGGTGGTGATGCCCTTGTGCTCTGGGCTGTGGAGGAAGGGGCAGGCCAGGAGGCGGAGCTCCCTGAGGTTGGCCATCATGCTGTGGGCTCCGCCCTCCTCCGTCAGGCTGACGTCACACTGGAAGGAGGCCACCAGCGAGGGGGCGTCGGCCCGCAGCAGGTCGGCCACGAACACCACCTCCGGGTCGACCACGACCGCCCGCAGCCGCGTCCGCTTCCACTGCTGCTCAGGGGCTGAACATTCAAAATAAAGTGAATTGCGATGCTTCCCCCCCCAAACTGGCATTGATGTCTTACTGGCATTGGAGGCGGAGCCTCAGCAGGGCATTGGGTGTCTTACCGGCGTTGGAGGCGGAACCTCCGCGGGGCTCGGCCAGCTGTTTCAGAGGCAGCCTGTCGCTGTGGGCGGCGGTGGAGGCCGGGGGGGCGGGGCTTTTCGGCAGCGCCTGGATGAAGAAGTCGGCCACGGTCATGAGGAAGTCCACGCTGGCACACAGGTAGAGCTTCTGCAGCACGGCCACCACCTCACGCTCAGGCCCCGCCCCCGCCGCACTCTGACGGTACGTCACGTCGATCATGGCCTCGGCGCTCTCCTCCTCACGCTTCCTGATCATCCTGCACAGACAGATGGTAAATGGTAAATGGCCTGCATTTATATAGCGCTTTTATCCAAAGTGCTTTACACTCAGTAGGTACATTCACACACCGATGGCGGCAGGTTACCACGCAGGGTGCTGCCACACCAACGGGAGCAATTTGGGGTTCAGTGTCTTGCCCAAGGACACTTCGACATGCAGACTGGAGGAGCCGGGAATCGAACCACCGACCTCTTTTATCCAAAGCGATTAGTGGACGACCCGCTCTACCTCCTGAGCTACAGCCGCCCGACAGATGGGACATCAGAGCGTGTTAATGTGGTCACTTACTAATTGTTATGAAAACCTGGCTCATAAATATTACTGTCTAGGAATTGTTATTATTTGATCATTTGATTTTCGAGGTAGCTTACGATTAGCTCCACGTCATCACCTAGTGCAACATTATGTTTAGAGCCCGACCGATATTATCGGCCGATATTGGCGATTATCGATATATCGGTATCAGTAAAAAAAAAAAAAAAAATTTTATATATATATACCGTATATAAGTTATAGACAGCATGGACAGCATGTTGTGTATATTTGATATTTTTTCTTAACTATTTGTTCTATTGTGTTTTTGTATTTCTAGTTATTTATAATTATTAAATTCCCAGTTAAGTTTACTGTTTCATTGCATTGAGTTTATTAATAAGCTGTAAAATATCCTGCCTACATCACATATTTCAATTCATGTCAACTCAATCATATCTTTGTCAAGTGTTTGATATTTGAGGGTTGCTGATGTGGTGCCTCCTCTGGTCGTTAAGGGCGCCTGTTCGGAGGGAGGGGAACTCGTTGGAATATCGTGATCCTCCCACGTGCTATGTCCCACCGGTGAAGCTTCCCCTGTCAGGTGAAAAGAAGCGGCTGGCTAACTGCCCATGTGGAAGCATGGAGCCAGTTTTCGGCTCTCCCCAGATCGGCAGAGGGTGGAGCAGCAACCAGGATAAATAAATAAAAAATTTGCACTAATGGGGGATTAGCACTAATGGGGGATAAACATTTGATGATAAAAACAAAAATAAAATAAAATAAAAATATCGGCCGATATTATCGGTATCGGTAATTTTTTATTCCCTAAAATCGGTATCGGTATCGGTTTCAAAAATCCCATATCGGTCGGGCTCTAATTATGTTCTTACCCTACGTGATGCATTCAACTTGATTATATGCCTCACTTGATTATGTGTTTGTGAGTTTAACCAATTCAATTGTCTAGGGCCAAGGTTTGTATCTTTTTACTGGACTCTGTGTTGTTGCAGGTTGTTTGCTGAGGTACATGGACTGCATTAGCTAACTGTGTTAGCCTGTGTGGATCTTCTTCTTCGCTGGTGTATTTACTGCGTTCTGTATTCACCTTTCTTTCAATCAAGGAATCAATAATGAAACTCCTACTTCACTAATAGTAATAATAGTAGTACAAAAAACTGAGTATAAAATAAGTAAATTAGATATAAAATTAAATAAAAAAGTAATGGGTAACACTAAACGGTACCTTATTTAACACGTTGAGTGCCAATGACGAGATATCTCGGCTTACAGAATCCAACCGTTGAGTGCCAAAGACGAGATATCTCGGCTTAGAATTTTTTTTTTTTTTTTTGACGGTGGGACATCGATCAACCCCTTTTACGTCTCCTATACCAGAATTGGAGGTATTGAATGTGTATAATCTATTTTACCGACCCACTGAGTGGCGACATGTCTCTCCACAGTAGAAAGTCAACCAAAAGCAGCCGGCTCCCGCGGCTGCTTCCTCCATTCTCAAGGAAATGGCTTGGCGATTTTACAGTCATCAGTCACCAGACTCGCCCGAGAGCGGCCGCGCCAGCAGCAGCACACGGGGGATTGCAAATTTGCATAATAGATTATGGGTGAAACACACTTTGAAACGCCCGCAGAAAGGCCAGAATCGCACGCATTCCGAAAACCCAGAAACCAACGAGCCTCATTCTCATACTGTAGGCGAAAACGCTTTCACGCTGCTGCACACCGGCGCACAACGGTGTGGGGTTCCAAAAATAGACTGGGTGGGCAGCATAAAGCCTAGAATCGCACAAAGCTTCATCAAAGCTCTCAACCGAAAATCCAATAAACGATTGAGTCCCATTCACAGTCCACACTCGCCACACTCGCCGACGAGGGGCCGCCAGAGAGGGAGGCTGCTCACTGCTCAGACAGGCAGGAGAAACTGGCTTGTGACAAACGCCACCAGACACGCCCACGGAGGGAGGAGTTTAAAGGAGAGGGTGTTCAGAACTATATTGTTCAGATGTCTGATCTCTCACTGATGCCAAAAATAAATGGTTAAAGTGACTGTTCTGCCTGTTTGATTGAATTTCACAAAACTGCGATTATCTCAGCTTTCACTCTCAGACAGCTGAAACCATGCTGTACTCAACGGCTAATATCTACATAACTACTAACTCTACAAACTAACTCTTTTAGACAGAGAAAGCACACATTCTATTAGTACTTTTGTGAACTTTGTGTTCACAAACTCCAAGCAGAAAAGAATCCTCGGCTCTTGTAAAATGAGCCAGAATCCTCAAAAAACGGCTTGGCAGAAGCTACCTACAGCAAAAAAAAAACGGCTGGCAGTCAATGTGTTAAGAGTTAGTTGATGTTTAATAAGTATTAACTAACCTTTAATTAACAGCCTTGGTCATAAACTTGCTCTAACCTTAACCTCAGTGAGGTCATTCCTCAGCCCAACCTCAATACATTAGTTAACATGAACAGCATTAGTAAATGATTACTAGACACATCAGTTAACTGTTAATTAACACTTTGAGTGCCACGGCCCTTGGGCAAAAGGTTGCTGTACTGTGCCACATAGGCCGCAATGCATTTTAATATAGCCATATCATTTTTTGTGTTCCTCTTATATGGACAACCAATAGCCTCAATGAAACTTTGAACCCTTCTGTTTCATTAAAAAAAAAACTGTGTTTATAAACCGTTCCATTTTGGAAATACACCCCTCTGAAAAAGAGTGTTTTCGACCGAAAAGAGCATGCTGAAATTAGTTTCTGAGATAATCACATCTTTATGTTAGAAAGGCGACAGAATGAAAACATAGCCCAACATCGAGCCTGCTGCTGCCTGGGTGTGTGTGTACTGTCAATGGTTGTATGCTGTTAGTGCCCTGCGTGCCCCAACCCCCTCCTCCTCCTCCTCCTCCTCCTCCGTGGTGGGAGGAGTCGAGTGTCTCTGCTGCGGTTTGCTCTGAGTTTGATCTGCACTGAAAAGTCCGCTGCCTGCATCCCCCGCTTTTTTACAGCGTGTCCTCGGCTCCCAGCTGAGAATAATGTAACTTTTCAGAAAGACGCTGGTGTCGCCGTGTCGGCAACTAAATCATATGGATGGACTATCGCAGCGGACACGGATGGGGCTCAATTGTGGCAGCAGATGACTGCTGTTCACAGGCACAGCTAACGTAACGTTATGCTTCAAGCATATCAATGGCGATTTCCGTTTCCTCATGACTTCTTCTCTCTTTTCTCCTGGCCTTTGTCTAATCGGGAGGGCACTGTCGCCACCTAAGGGTTCTGTAAAATAGGTTAGACACATTCAATAGCTCCCATATTGTAAGAGGCGATGTAAGAGGCTTAGATCGACATCCCCCCGTCAAAATATGAATTTGGAGTTATTGACGCCATTTGGCGTCGCTGGCAGCCTACGGTAAATTTCTCCTGACGCCATTTGGCGTCGCTGGCACTCAATGTGTTAAGGATTCGTTATCGCTACTTAAGCAGAGGTCTCACCTGGAGCTGACGCGGGTCATGGCAGTGCGCAGGTCGTCCAGCGTGCAGCCGCTCAGCACGGTGCTGAGCTCCATGCTGCCGTCGCTCAGCAGCTTCCCAGACGCCTGCAGCTTGTGGAGGGCCAGCTCCCCCAGACGCAGGCTCTGCTGCCGCAGGCCCAGCCCAGGAGACTGCAGGGAGGGCAGGGGAGAGAGCAGGCCCAGCCCAGGAGACTGCAGGGAGGGCAGGAGAGAGTGATGGTGAAGGGTCAGACATCATGGGACAGATTCATAGACGTATAAAAACATATGGACTAAGTCAGCCATCTGTAGCAAGAATGATCCCTCTGTTCTTACCAGAGCCAGAGACTCACCTGTTTGGGGGCGTGGCTGTACAACACCAGAGCCAGAGACTCAATGTTGAAGTTGAACTTGACAGTTTCCTGAGGCTCCTCCTCCTGATCGCTGATGTCACTCTGCTTCTCCGCGCCGCCTGAGGGCAACATCACAAACAGTTTACAGCCAGATCTTCTCGCGCGCGCGCACACGTGTGTGTGTGTGTGTGTGTGTGTGTGTGTGTGTGTGTGTGTGTGTGTACCTGTGTGTGTATATGTTGTGATGTGTAGGCTCTCTGCCTGTGTGGAGGCAGCAGGGGCTGGGCTCTCAGCCTCTCCCAGGTTCTCCATCAGGATCCTCAGCAGAACCTTCAGGTCGTCCTGACTCAGCGCCACCTGGAGGCGCAGGAAGCACAGGAGGTACAGCTTTTAGCCTGCTTTCTCCCCACGACTTTCACTTTGAATCCAGAGTTTTAATCATGCTTCAGTCCATAGTTTTCCTCTTCAGGTCAAAATGTACGGAAGCCATGAGAGGCAATTGAGAACAAAAATCTGGGAATCCATTTTCCAAGTCTGATCTGACTAATGTAGTTTTCGCTCGTGTAAAAGTTTAGGCAGCATTAAGTTCAATTGTCTTTTTTCATCTGTGAAGTAGGGGGGGAAATGGCATAACTTGCTAACACAATGTATGTACCTTGGAAGAAGAAATTGATGCTTTCAGTCCTATGTAGAACATGGTCTAGTGGCGCACTCTTGTGGTCGAGAGGTATTACAGCAACATACATTTAGAAACATGCGCCTGACAAAAAAAAAGGCAAATATCCCCCCGCTTGTTTCATATATTATTTTATTTTATTATTATTTGAAGGAAGTTAGATTTTTTTTCTTTTCTTAATTGCCTGCCAGGACTTCCATAAAAAACATTGAATCCTCCACTAGAGCTACAGGCTGTCAACAGACATACCAACTGATCCAGCTAAACTCTGTTTCCACGACAACTAAACACAGTCAAGAGTCAATCTGTCACCGTACAGGAGGGTACAGATCTAAACACTGTCAGAGTCAAGCTGTCACCGTACAGGAGCGTACAGATCTAAACACTGTCAGAGTCAATCTGTCACCGTACAGGAGGGTACAGATCGTACCTTCACCGGCTGTAATGTGGACCGTGTGCAAAAACAAGAGCACAGGAGTTAGTAACAGGCTGTCATTATGCAAACATGGCTGCCCCCAAAAGGTCCCTTCAGTGAGTGTGGAAATATACTGTATACATATTAATTCCAGGGCCGTCTGTGTGTGTGTGTGTGTGTGTGTGTGTGTGTGTGTGTGTGTGTGTGTGTCCTCCGCATATCTCCAGAATCATTCGTCCGATCGACTTCAAAACTTGGCGGGTGCGCTGCTGGGGACCCGATGGGGTGCAGTCCGCAATTTTGTGTAATTCGGGCACGCACATAGTCATAGGTAGTGGCTATCAGCCAAATTGTTCTCTTAAACATCGCTATCGGCGCAGAATTTTGCAATCGGTGCGTCCCTAAATTGAAATGTTATGTATTAACATTAACCCTAACAAGTTAGGTAAAGCAATATTTTAGTGGGTCTAAATGTCCCAACATGTTGTTTAAATGCTCTGAGCAATAACATCGTCTCGGTAGCGTCCATGTTGCCTCCACATTACGACTTAACAGCTCATGAACCCACTGAAGTCAGAAGATTGAAGATTTCCCAACTCGGGAAATGGGACCATCCGAATCCAGCATTAAACCCTGTCTGTAAAGCAGATGTCCCTCACAGGACAATAACGATGTGAAGTGAACTGAAGGTTCCTCAGCCGGCTGTAGACCTGCTCGTACCTTCATGGGCTTCAGGTCTCCGTCGATCTCCACGACTGCCATCTTGTGGTACCAGGAGGCGGCCAGGTTCCTCTTGATGCTCAGCGTGAGGTTGAGTGGCTCCAGCAGCTCCGAGCTGGGCCCGCCCGACGCCACAGGGTCCATGCAGATCCTGCAGAACCACAAACCAACAAACCAGTGAGACAGTCTCATGCTGAATCCAGAAGCTAGGGCTGGGCAATAGATGGATAGTATATGGATATGGTGATATCAGACTAGATATGGTGTTAGATTTTGGAGGTGTAGCTTCGAGAGACAGTGTCTAGTTTCCTGGCTGGGCGCGGTCCTTCGGGCCAACACTGTGTTTAACACGGAAAAATACCTCCACACTGTTCTTTGGTGAAGTGTCCCTTTAATGAACCCTGGCTTTTATAGAACCCAGAGCTCATCCCTGCAGAGCGACTGACCTGGAGAGTTTGAGCTGCGTCAGCTGGAGGTCCATGTTGTCAATGACAGCGGGCAGCGGGCAGCCATCCACGGGCAGCAGAGAGAAGCTGTTCCCCAGGGTGATCAGACCCAGGTCCACCTCCAGCGCCTGGTGGGAGACGGAGGACTGGGGGATGAGGATGAGCGGGGCCTTCAGCCTGATGTCCATGGACAGACGGAAGCTCTTCTGGGCAAAGTCTCTGACGCTGGACGCTGCCTTCTCTGCCGCCTGGGCCGTCGCTGCACTCAGGGCCTCCTTCGCCGTCTGGAAGTTGTTGGTGAAGTTCTGAACGACAGGGCGCAAAAATAACAATGAGTTTATTTACAATAAACTACTACACCATATTGTGCGGTGGCCTGCAAAAACGCTTCACATGGTGAAAATTGATTTTCTTTATTTATTATTATTATTTTACTTCCATGAATTAGAAACTCTTCCCTATACAGTATATCACTTTTGGAATTACTGCTATAGCTCTCACAGATCAAAGGTTATGAGTATTTCTGTTATGTGTCTAAAAGTAAAACGTGGGAAAAATGGGTTTCAACATTCCACAACAATTTTCTACAGTGGCATTCCACCAAAACTATAAAAATACTTTCCCTTTTGTTTTATGAAAATACTTATTCACCGTGAGGTTCTATGAAAATGAAAGTAACCAAATCACTCAAAATCTCAAAATACCTGCATAGCGCCAGATGCCTAGTATATATATTTCCTCTAATATTGGCCGGTAGTCAATTAAAAGCTGGGTCTCCGATAATGGCCGGCATATAACACATAAAGACCAGCCCCCATGCCGTTGACAATTACCGTAATTATCAGTAATGCATTGCAGTAACAAAACAAACCAAACCAACAACAAAATGAACCCCAAAAGAAACAGATCAGAAAACAAGGAGGCTTGGTACTAAATATGAGAAAATACTTAGAATTAGAAATAAAGGCCTAAAAAAATAAAAAAAAATAAAGGCCTCATCTAAGCTAGTTTCTACTTCTTTTCAAACTTTTACTCCTTCATGCACCTTGGTTTAAAGTTAAATAACAACATCTTTGTATTCCCAAGTGTCACCGAGTGAATTGGAGTCCTCGTGAGAATTTCTGAGTCTTACATATACGGCATTTAAAACGGAAGGTGAAGGTTTTTGTTGAGAACAAAACATGACTTCTTCATATCGGTTTGATTTAATTTGCAAAGTTTCGACTGTAATGCTTCTCTGTCTCTATCCTCACATTGTTAGAGACACTGGACAGGTGTGATGTGGTGCGAGGCTCACCAGCAGAGACATGAAGAACTTGTGCAGGTAAACCACCTGGATGCAGCCCACGTTCAGCTTCACCCGCCCGTCCGTCTTGCTCATGTCGGCATACCCGGCGCCCTCTGTGGCGCTGGGAGTCAAACTCATGGAGAAGCTGAACACCTCGTCGCCCACGATGGAGATGGCCTGCCAGACGCAAAGATGATGAACTGAGTCAAGAGGAAAGTGCTAAGTGAAGAGTATCAGACTGAGGAGTATTTTCAGAGCAGCTAAAGTGATGAATCTGTTACACCAGTGATTCCCAGAGTGTGGGCCGGGGAGGTACTGCAGGTGGTCCACGAGGGGCATACCTGCCTGCCAACACTCCTGATTTCCTTCCCTTTGACAGATAAGGTAGCATTTTTCACAGCCTACTGTTGGCAGCTATGGGTCATATAGGCCTACATACAATTTGTATATACAGATTTTTACATTTACAATTTTCAATTTTGTAATTACGTTTGGAATACCATGAAATATTCATGATGAAATATTTGCTTTAGAAAAGTAATCAGAACTAAGAAAACAAAGTTGTTTTTTAGCTGTTATAAAAATATAGAGTAATACAGCAGACTTGTGTGTAGTTGTGTGAGTTGTGATAAGGGTTGGAAGATTTTCAGATTTCAAAGTGGGCCGCAGCATTCTGAAGTTTGTCAATGACTGCGTTAAGACGTTGTCCCTGTAGCTCAGCTCAGAGATCAGCAGTAACAGCAACAGTGAAAGTCACAGTAACAGTGACAGTGGAGCGGCGGCGCCTTGCCTTCTTGTGGACGCTCTTTGGATCGACGTTGATGACGATGAAATCTCGGAGGCGGGCGGAGAGCTGAGTCTGAGGACCTTGCATCAGCAGAGAGCCGTTCATACCTGAGGAACAGAGCAAAACACAGACATCAATACAAAGAGGATACTCACCTATGACTTCTGACTACAGTAAGTCCTCATCACCTGGGCGTAAGATATAGCCCACAGCCTCTCACAGCCTGACTGACTAGACTACAACTACTGTTTACAAATAAAACTAGTTATTTTATGACTTTCAGCAGGAGACTTCAGTCTTCGGTGGATAAAAAGATCCCTTTAAAAGACAATATCTTCTATATTGTAAAGATATTGAATGAGGAACTTTGTGGAATAATGTTTTTTTGGATACAGCATTTTGGAGGAGAACTCTTCATACAGTACATCACCCAGCCTTTCCATATACAGATGTTAGTCCAATTTACTTGTGTAGAACTGCAGCAGCAGCAGTAAAAGTGGGGGCTTTGTCTCTCCCTCCCCAATATTTTATTTTGCAATTTTCATAACGTGAAAAACAAAAGGCTCAGACACAGAAAGAGAAAGAGAAACAAAACAAACAAAAACAAACATATCATCCACATTCCAACAGCTACCAGCCACGTAGCGTAAAGTGCTTGCAAGAGATGTGCGTGGGATCCCACGCAAAGGGTCCACGAGAAGTCAGCTGGGTGAGTTACGTATCGCTTTTAACCTTGTCCAAGTAGGCCAGAAACACATCCCAGATAATTGAGTGGTTGATTTGTTATGGTGGTCTGGTGGCTCTGTACCTTGATAGTGATATAGTGATTTGTTATGGTGGTCTGGTGGTTCTGTACCTTGATAGTGATATAGTGATTTGTTATGGTTGTCTGGTGGCTCTGTACCTTGGATCTTGATGTCGGCCATGTTGCAGCTCTGGTCGCACACCAGGACGTTGAAGGCTCCCAGCGTCACCATCACCTTCAGGTCGATGACATCACTGTCAGAGGGCGAGGCCAAAGCGGCTGGCAGGGAGAGGGAGAGAGAGCGGACATGTTGGATTTTAGTTGATGAGTTTTGAGCTGTGGCTTTAATCTGTCCCTGGGAAAAGCTTGGAAACTATTTTAGTGAACATGTGGGGTGGCTACTTTTTATAATAATGATGATGTTATTGTATTTTATGCAGGGTTGGGAGAGTTACTTTAACATTTTAATCCAATACAATTACTAGTTACCCGTTAAAAATGAATTCCCTGCATTTGAGTCCGGGGGCATGCTTCTCAGGAGGACATTATAAAAAAAAAACAGCTCTGTAATCCTCATTTCAGACCTTATGTGTTGGTTACAGCAGGCGTTCAGTTAATCTATCTAGTGTCATCTGTTTCTCATTATTAATAATTAATAAACAACACAATAACATATTATGAGGTTTCTAGTCATTTATTTTTTGGGTGCACTGGTCTTTTTGTGTGTGTTGTGTTGTGACGAGTGTGTGTGTGTGTGTGTGTGTGTGCGTGTGTGTGCGTGTGTTTGTGTCTGTGCGTGCGTGTGTGTGTGCGCGTGTGTGTGTGTGTGCGTGTGTGTGTGTGTTCCCCTCACTGGACTTGGCGGACGCCGCCTTGCTCTCTGTCTCTGTCTTGGGCCGCCTCTCTCTCTCCGGAGATGAGCCGGGCGAGAGAGCCACAGACAGGAAGTCCATGGCCGATAGCAGAGCCTCCGTGTGGAGGAGCAGGTCGAGAGAGGTGAAGGTCACCTGGAGAGAGACAGAGAGAGAGAGAGAGAGAGAGAGAGAGAGAGAGAGAGAGAGAGAGAGAGAGAGAGAGAGAGAGAGAGACGGTTAGAGAGAGGGAGAGAGAGAGAGAGAGACAGAGAGAGAGAGAGAGAGAGAGAGAGAGAGAGAGAGACAGAGAGGGATGGTTAGAGAGAGAGGGAGCGAGAGAAAGGGAGGGAGAGGGGGGAGAGAGAGCCAATAGCAGGCTGAGCTGCAGCTCTGGGAAACCCCTGGTCAGATCCTAAACAGGATGTGTTCAGAGAGCTGTGGTAACAAACTCACTACTCACATTGATCATCTGCTCTGTGTTCTTGTATACAGTGGAGAAGTTTGGTCCAGACCGGTCCGCCTGAGGAAACACAACAGACAGACAGACAGAGAGTTTAGGTTTAGACTATTTAACACACATTATGATAAAACAGCCATAAAACACCACAGAAGAAGAAGGATTTATTACATCACTGATGACATCACTGATGACACACATAGATCCTTTCCAAAAAATTTGAATATCTTGGAAAAGTTAGTTTCTTTCCAGAATTCCTTTCAAAAAGTGAAACTTTCATAGATTATAGATTGATTACACACAAAGTGAAATATTTCTAGCCTTTATTTTTAATAATTTTGGCCTACAGCTCCAGAAAACCCCCAAAACAGTCTTTCAAGAAATTAGAATAGTGTGAAGAAAATCAGCAGTTACTTATCCCATTTTTATCCCCCATTAGTGCTAATTTTAATTTATTTATCCTGGTTGCTGCTCCACCCTCTGCCGATCTGGGAAAAGCCGAAACTGGCTCCATGCTTCCTCCGAGACATGGGCAGTAGCCAGCCGCTTCTTTTCACCTGACAGGGGGAAGTTACTTCTCAGTTATGACTGACTTCAGCCTCAGTCCACTCCCTCTGAATCTCCGCCAAATTTTTTAATCATCTTTGCTTGACAATCCGCTGAAGCCCACGGTCATCCATGTTATTTCCATGATATTCTGTTTTTTTTGGAAAGGATCTGTATACATATTTTAGATTTGTTTTTATTTGATTTGTCCTATTCTAAGCAGCCCATGCATGTCCCAAACCCCTAAACCTCTAAGCAATAACCCAGGACAGCCGTGTGATGTTCCCACCTTGAAGAATTGCACTTTGAGCAGCTCGGCTCCAGACTCCACAGAAGAGCTGATGAGACAGAGAGGCTCGCCGGCCGAGTCTGAAGAACACAGAGAGGAAGAGAAGAGGAGAAGAGGAGTCACACGTTTGATCCCGACATCCTGAGTGGGCTTGGGCCACAGACATTTTATATATCGATACTGTCCTGCAAAAGTATTGTCATATGATATCATATGGGGGTTGTGGATTGTGGAGAAGGGAGAAAAAAATACTAGCCTACCTGCAGTACATTATAGGTTTGTATGTTTAACAGTTTGTGCAGTTGTTATCTAAGCAACCTATGTTGCATGGCCGGGACGGGTGGAAAATGCATTATTATTTTGTACCCTATTATCTAAAACATGGTGATCACGGTGAAACGAGTCAATCACGGGGACTGTGTGACGTTGAAAACTATTTATCCACTCTTTTACAGCCCTGACACAGTAGGCTATGGCTAGGCTATGACAAATGCTGCATTCAGGTGCTGCTCGAGCAAAGGAAATGATCAGGAACTTATTTTCCCAACACCACATGAGCGCATGTTCCTTCAATGCCAGGAGCGCCAGAAGGGGGAGACAAAGGTTCTGCACTACAAAAGTTACAAATTCTAGCTTTGTGACGCTGACTTGCTAGCGTTTAGACCCCCTGTTGGCGACAGGCGGTATAACCGGTGTGGCCTGTGTTGAGGAGGGAAGCAACACTGGTGTCAAAATGGCACCACGTTGAAAACTCCATCGTCTACTTAACAGCTGCTTAAGAGACACTTGGAATCACTCCAGCAGCTAGTTTGGAGACACTTTGAGAGAGAGAGAGAGAGAGAGAGAGAGAGAGAGAGAGAGAGAGCCAGTCAGAGAGGAAGGGAGGGAGAGAGAGAGAGAGAGAGAGAGGGAGAGAGAGACAGAGAGAGACAGAGAGACAGCCAGACAGAGAGGGAGGGAGAGAGAGGGAGGGAGAGAGAGAGAGAGAGAGACAGAGAGACAGCCAGACAGAGAGGGAGGGAGAGAGAGAGGGAGAGAGAGAGAGGGAGAGAGAGACAGCCAGACAGAGAGACAGAGAGCGGTGAGCTGACCGGTGAACTCCTGGCAGGTCATGCTGATCTTGCTGATGTAGGCGGAGCCACACATGTCGTACTTCTTGACTTTGGTGTCGATGCCCAGCTGCTCTAGCTGGAACAGCAGGAAGGGAAGCTCCACCCCCTGCTTGGGCTTCTTCAGCTTCAGCACCACCTGGGAAACGAAGCAGACGAGTCACAGTGTTTCACAGACAAGTCATGGCTAAACAAGTCATTGCTAAACAAGTCATTGCTAAACAAGTCATTGCTAAACAAGTCATTGCTAAACAAGTCATGGCTAAAGTTAAGTTAAGTTATCCTTTATTTATCCCCTTGGGGAAATTCATCCTCTGAATTTGACCCATCCTCTACTAGGAACCTTCCTAGAACTAGGAGCAGTGGGCAGGCTGCAGTGCAGTGCCCGGGGACCAACTCCAGTTCTTTTGCCAGTGTCTTGGTCAGGGGCACTGACAGGAGTATTAACCCTAACATACATGTCTTTGATGGTGGGAGGAAACCGGAGCACCCGGAGAAAACCCACACGGACACGGGGAGAACATGCAAACTCCACACAGAAAGGACCTGGGACGGACCGGGGTTCGAACCCGGGACCTTCTTGCTGTGAGGCAACAGTGTTAACCACTGAGCCACCGTGCCATCCAAACAAGTCATTGCTAAACAAGTCATTGCTAAACAAGTCATGGCTAAACAAGTCATTGCTAAACAAGTCATTGCTAAACAAGTCATGGCTAAACAAGTCATTGCTAAACAAGTCATGACTAAACTTGACTTGTGTATTGTGAGCTCTCCTTTTTATGAATGTGTATGTTGAGACGATATATTGTCTTATATTCCTGATGAAACTGAAAGCTTTGGAGTTCAGTGAGTCAGTAGTCGAATGGGTAGGTTTTTATCTTAAAGAGTACACATGGTGGATGTTAATGGATTACTATCCAGTCCTGAGATACCAGAGTGTGGCGTTCTCCAGGGGAGTGTCCTAGGGCCTCTTTCTTTCCTGCTGTATATAAATGATTTGAAACCAGCGTATTCATCTGATCTCTTTCTTTATGCAGATGCCTCTGCTTTACTTATGTCGCACAAAGACAAAAGCGTAATTGAAGAAACCTTAAACTCAGAGCTTACATTGGTTAGTATATGGCTGAGTGACAACAAGCTATTTCTCCATCTTGACAAAACTGAGTGTAATTTATTTGGTTCTAGACATACCAGTAATTGAAAGATGTCTGATGTGGTGAGGACATGGGTTTGAGGGTACTTACAAAGGTGAACCATCGCATCCGTTGATTGGTTGAGTTCATGTTACGCCCAAAACACACCTATGATTAGTGAGGACATCAACTTGCGCCTGGTGCCTTACTTTGTGTGCCGCTTAAATAGCGATTTGGATTTGGACACGCCCTAAACGGGTGTGATGCGTTTTATGGATTGTGTTTGGAGAGCGATTAATGGCGAGTACGGGGACATGTTGCCATGTTGGTCACACGTCCAGCAGCAGAGTGAGTCCTCTCTCCACCTGGTGTGTTGTTTACCTCTTTGATCTGAAAGTTGAGCAGAACGTTAATGGTGTTCTCGCCTGGCGCTCCGTTGGCGACGGCCGGCGGAGCACCGCCTCCTGCCGGTGACATCACCGCCTCCATCTGCTGCTCACACAGCTCCGCCTTCTCTGAGGACACAGAGGAGAGACAACACGTGAGTTCTCTCTTTCACCGACTTGATGTTTCTGTGAACAATTTCTTTACAGACGTTTTCAGGATGAAACAGAGAAGTGGTCATCATTTCATTTGGCAACAGAGCCGAACCATTAGACTTTCAGATCATCCCATCAAATACAAATATCAACCCTGATGTGGATCTCCTTTAGATCTGAGATCATAAAAAAGAGACCAAGAAAGATGTTCATGTTGTATTTGTGATCTAGATCAGCGATGGGCACTGGCCATCGCAACAATCTGGGTTTCTCATGTGGAGAAATAATTGGTGACCCCTGACCCCTGACCCTAGATGAACGAGTTCCTAATGATAATGGTAAATAATGATGCCCAGAGTTAATGGTGCCGTGACAATGACCAACACTGGACTACTGACCAACTGCTTAAAGGAACACTCCGCCCATTTTCAACCAGCTTTGTATCATTAGAACATCAGTAGTATATCAGAAAACTGTAAACGGTTTTGAAGTCTGTCATTTAATTTGACAGTTATTGAGTGTTAAAGTGTGGACCAGTGACATCACTGGTCCACACTAACTCAAATTAATAACTCATTAACTCAAATCAACTCTCAATAACTGTCAAACTAGAGTTTATTTGAGTTAATGAGTTATTCATTTGAGTTAGTGTGGACCAGTGATGTCACTGGATGTCACTGGTCCACACTTTAACACTCAATAACTGTCAAATTAAATGACAGACTTCAAAACAGTTTACAGTTTTCTGATATACTACTGATGTTCTAATGATACAAAGCTGGTTGAAAATGGGCAGAGTGTTCCTTTAAGAGTCATCCATTCTTAAATTTGAATGATGATGACTATTACATTGTCGTATGTGAAGGGGGTTGCTATTCCAAAGACTGATTGCACCATAGACAACTGTCTTTTTTAAGGCATTAGATTTTGGCCGAGGTATTTGCTCATCAACTGCTGCTCTCGTGAAAGAACTAACGTAGCATTAAAACATTTGACTATGTTGAGAAGCAGAAGGTGTGGAGTGGACTCACCCTGCCTCTTCAGGTCCAGCTTGTGCTCTTGACTTCCCTCTGCAATGTTCTCCAGTAGGATCTTCATCAGCACGCCCAGGTCCTCCTGACCCAGACTCACCTGGGGAGACGGTTACACTTTAACACCTCACAGGGTGAAGGCGGACACATGTTCTAATGTAGAGGGTTGGATAACCAGCCTATTGACAAGTTGACAAGTTTTAGTTTTGACAAGCCTGTTGACAAGTTTTTTTTTTTGGTTTGATCTTTTAGCCTTTATTGATCATGCACCTAGTGCTTTTTGATTGGTCATGAAGTGTGATGCTTTTTTATGATGTATGTATATTATGCTCATGTTTTGTATTATATGTGTGTGTGCCTGCCTGTCTGTCATGTTCATGTTTTTTGGGCTCTCTCTGTGCAGAGCAAATTCCCTGAGGGGCAATAAAGGTTTCATTCATTCATTCTATATTAAAATTAAATTAAAATTAAAACATAAATTTAGACGCATAATAAAGACACCCGCTTAATTTTTATTTAGATCACTAGCTACTTTATTTTTTTGTCTCTCAATATATATCATTTTGTCTCTCAATATATTATTTTTATAACACATTTGGTTCAAACGCTACTACTTCTTGTGACAACAGGTGTCGCTGTAATACCAGGTTTAGTAGGAAACACCCAACTCAAGCCGTGTCAGTCAAGTCAGAGGTCAGACGCAGAATAAACATGGCGTCAGAGTGGGTTGCACACTGAATAACTTGTGTCATTCCTTACTGCTCCGCAGGTCTGTAAATGTGGTTTAAAACAACTTAGAGTCAGTTCACAAAATACCTAGATGTTAGATAACCAGTCGGCTACATTTAGCGGGCGAGATGAATCCTCAAAGACCGAGTTGGATGTTGTTTTTGGTCAAGTGTATTTTCGTTAGCATCTTTTGTTTCACTGCTAGCTTGAAAGGACTAAGACCATGTGAAAGGAAGGGAAGAGTCTAGGCTACTTGTTTGTTTTATCCACATTCAGAAGATAACAACAGGAGAGTAACAGTTCCTTGAGTGAAGGAGAAGTCTCTTTTGAGTCCATGAGTTATAAGTGTAAATGCAATGATGTGTTTATTTTATATACTCTTGCTACACACTGTTTTAATGTCCCGGGCACAGCTGCTGGACAGGGACAGAACAGGGTCAGAGTGTGTGTGTGTGTGTGTGTGTGTGTGTGTGTGTGTGTGTGTGTGTGTGTGTGTGTGTGTGTGTGTGTGTGTGTGTGTGTGTGTGTATATGTGTGTGTGTGTGTGTGTGTGTGTGTGTGTATTGACTTACATTCATGGACTTCAGCACTCCCTGGACCTGAACACCGGGGATCTTGGTGAACCAGGAAGCAGCCAGGTTTCTGTTGACGAGAAGCTCCAAGTTGATTGGTTGGAGAATCTCAAAGTCCGGCTGTGGGGAACCTTGATTCAGAACCGTTCTGCCAACAGAGAAAAATGATGACGAGATGAAATAATAGAGAAAGGATCTGACAGATAATCCTAAAACAAATCCAACATTTCAGAATCAGAATCAGCTTTATTGGCCAAGTATGTACACCTACAAGGACTTTGATTTGTAATGAAATGTCCACTTGGCAGGCCTGTAAGAATATCTACTTCTATCTAAAGGTTAATTTATGGTTAGTGTCCGATGTTTGTGGTGTTCACAGCATTTTATGGTAAATGCGGTACCAGTGCAGAATAAACTGTACCTCAGAGATGTCAGAGATACAGCCCACATCTGGCGTGTATGTGCGTATTTGAGACAGCTTCCGCAGACAATTCCCCTTACGTGTGTATATATAGCTGCTTTTCTCAAGTTTTCATGCACAGAAGCTGCCAGATGTGTGTTGTGTGGTCCACAGAAGCTGCCAGATGTGTGTTGTGTGGTCCACAGAAGCTGCCAGATGTGTGTGGTGTGGTCCACAGAAGCTGCCAGATGTGTGTGGTGTGGTCCACAGAAGCTGTGTGTGGTGTGTGCAGTGTTGGGGTTAACGCATTGGAAAGTAACGCAAAATCCAGTAATCACATTACAGTTACGATTCAAACACTTTACTTGCATTACATAAATTATTCAATTATCTGCAGGATCAGGGTTGAACAACAAAAGCAAAACAACTCGATTACACAACACAACTAGATTGGATGGGCTGGAGGGACGGGGAGGAGTGAGATGTTGTGTATGTCCTTATTAGGATAGGGATGTGTGCTGATATGGGCATATGTAAGGTTTCATGTTATATCGTTAACTGGCAATTAGGTGACAATGCATCTCAGGCGATGTTGTGGAGTAACATAAAGGTAATGTAACGAGTAGTTAACAAATTACTTTCTCCAGGGAGTAATTAAGTAAGGCATTACTTTTTTTTAAAGTAATGTGTAACGTCTAATATATTACTTATTTGAGTAACGACCCTAACCCAACACTGGTGGTGTGGTACCTGGACAGCTTGAGCTGTGTCAGCTTGACCTCCATCTTCTCCAGCACGGCAGGCAGAGGGAAGCCTTCAGCGGGCAGCAGAGAGAAGCTGTTCCCCAGCGTGATCAGACCCAGGTCCACCACCAGGGCGTCCAGGGAGACGGAGGACTGGGGGATGAGGATGAGCGGGGCCTTCAGCCTGATGTCCATGGACAGACGGAAGCTCTTCTGGGCCAAGTCTCTGACGCTGGACGCTGCCTTCTCCGCCGCCTGGGCCGTCGCTGCACTCAGAGCCTCCTTCGCCGTCTGGAATTTGTCCACGAACGTCTGAGGGGGCGAACGGAGCGAGCGGTGAGCGAGGAGAACTGGCAGAGCGAGCGAGACGCACCGCCGCATCAATGAACCCGTACAGGAAGTCATTCATGACGGGAGGAAGTGACGTAATTAGAGGGAGGGAGAGTCATGTGACGAGTGAGCTCACTGCCTGGAAGAACTGCCATCATGCAAACTAAACATGGGGTTACTTTTTGTGTCTTTATCATGCAGTCAAACAGAATAGGTTTGAGAGCAAAACATTCCACACTGTTTTGTTGCAAATCTAATTTTGTGATTAAAAATGTATTAATGTGAATTTAAAAAAAATTGCGAATCCAAAAGTGTTACTTGCTGTTGAGCTGAATCTGGTGGGCGGGACCTAGGCTGAAAGATGTAGGACATGTCTCTATTGGCCAGTCTGGATCGGAGTGACAGCTTGTCAACATCCAAAGTTAGTAAAGGAGAGAGTGAGGTTTCAAATCAATGTGCAAGTATGTTTACACATAACTTCTGTCTTAATAATAGACAGAATGTTATGTTTCAACTGCTGCATTTAGATTGCTTTGGTTAACAATCTGTGATGTTATAATTGCTTAAAAAATAAAGCAAAGCAAATATGTATTTCTTAACACAAATGTATTTTACTTGCAATAAAACGATTGCAGTGTTGATAGTTTTGCTCTCAAACCTATTCTGGTTGACTGCATGATAAAGACACAAAGGTAACTCCATAAATAAACAAATAAAATAAAATCTGGGCGGCCGATGGAAATGTGAACACTTGACTCCATTTTTCAAGGAAGTGAATTCACACACGCCGTTATGTGGGAGTGGGGGGGGGGGAGGTGGTTGGTGTGTGGGGGGGGGGGGTAATCAGAGGGTTAAGATGACAGTTGAGTGACAGCTGCATAGCACTTATGGAGAGAGTGAGTCTGAACGTTACATGTTGTGCATGAAAAGCATTCCTTCATTCGTGCTGAGGCAAACCATTCCTACGACAGCGTGTTAGGGCCACTGTAGGTATAAATAAATAAATAAATAAATAAATAAATAAATAAATAAATAAATAAATAAATAAATAAAACTCATAATTTCCTAGATTAAAGTCGTAAATTGGGGGGAGGGGGGGGCGAGTTGAATATTTTCCGAGATGATAAAGTTATACATTTGCAATCCAATATTGCAAAGTGAAGCGATGTGGTTCCTTGAGAAAACAAGTACAAACACACACACATTTCTGACTTTAATCTCCGTATTTTATTTGATTTCTTTACCTACGGTGGCCCTAATATGTCGTTATACATTCCAGACTGGAGCCTGTCAGACTGGTGTCAAACACACCGTTGGCGTTTGTTTTGACCTTCCTGGAGTCCCAGGTGGGTGGGGTGGAACCACAGAACTCTCCACAGTGCACACACAAAGTACATTTCAGTGAGCCTCAGTCAGGTTGCACAGACAACAGCATGACCCCATTGACTTTGTATTGGTTTGATGGCAGCTAAGTGTCTAGAGATAGTATGAGGAAGAGGAACAGCATCGATTGTGTCCTGAGAAAGGAATCTACCAATCAACATCATTGGTAAGTAGCAAATAGGGCTAGGGTTCCAAAAACCAGAACTATCCCTTTAATGTCCAGACTCGTATCGTCTCCATGGTAATAACACTTAAAATTCCATAATCGCCATTCTAGACAAATGACCATGACAAACAGTGGAAGGACGTTCTATCCATTCAGGTTCTGTGGTGCAGGGCAGAAAGTTTAGAGTATTTGAAAGTTTTATTTGAAAGACTTTACTGCCACTGATAACTTGTCCTGATGTGGTCAACTCCACCCACCTGCTGCTCCAGGTAGGATAAAACAAACACACACCAAAGTATTTGTGAATGCTTAGACCCGGGTCTGCTGTCCAGAACGCTGTTCAAGTCAAACAAGAGACGCCGACATGCAGTCAGGCTGCTTGAAGAAGTCAATTCTACTAAAAGAGTCTGGTTAAGAGAGTTGACTAAATGCCTGCAATGTAAATATGAAATATCATCTAAGCGAGATAACAGTTTGGTTCAAGAGCTAGATTAGCTAACTACATCGAGTATTGTGGAGCTACAGAGCTGCTCCGGCCTACATTGTCCAGACATAAGGGAACATGCTTGTTTGGTACAGTACAGACCCCAGTGAAAATCAAGATAAATAAATCAAGATATCGAGAAGCCGAACGATGTGACGTGAGTAATGTCTTTTCCTTCTTATTAAGTGTCTTTGAACGGATGCATGATCCACATGCTAGCTGTCACATAGTACAATATCTCCCCCAGCCTTAGATGTGGGGCAGTTTGCTCCACAACTTGTATTGACTCGCCGAGCTGCAACGCAGCTGCTGCATCAAAAAATAGACCCGACACCGAAACTCTGGATGCAAGACGCAAGACGATGTGGCCGGAGTCAACGGTTTCCCCTATTAACAAGAACGCCAAAATGAAACTGCCGCTGCGAGACGAGGCTTTCACCTCGGATACGATTCTGGTGTGAAGTTAGGTGTGGTGTGAGGGGCAGTGGTAAGGTATCTCCCCCAGGCTTAGGTGTGGTGTGAGGGGCAGTGGCACAGTATCTCCCCCCACGCTTAGGTGTGGTGTGAGGGGCAGTGGAACAGTATCTCCCCCCAGGCTTAGGTGTGGTGTGAGGGGCAGTGGTACAGTATCTCCCCCAGGCTTAGGTGTGGTGTGAGGGGCAGTGGTAAGGTATCTCCCCAGGCTTAGGTGTGGTGTGAGGGGCAGTGGAACAGTATCTCCCCCCACGCTTAGGTGTGGTATGAGGGGCAGTGGTACAGTATCTCCCCAGGCTTAGGTGTGGTGTGAGGGGCAGTGGTAAGGTATCTCCCCAGGCTTAGGTGTGGTGTGAGGGGCAGTGGTAAGGTATCTCCCCAGGCTTAGGTGTGGTGTGAGGGGCAGTGGTAAGGTATCTCCCCCAGGCTTAGGTGTGTTGTGAGGGGCAGTGATACAGTATCTCCCCAGGCTTAGGTGTGGTGTGAGGGGCAGTGGTAAGGTATCTCCCCCAGGCTTAGGTGTGTTGTGAGGGGCAGTGATACAGTATCTCCCCAGGCTTAGGTGTGTTGTGAGGGGCAGTGATACAGTATCTCCCCAGGCTTAGGTGTGGTGTGAGGGGCAGTGGTACAGTATCTCCCCAGGCTTAGGTGTGGTGTGAGGGGCAGTGGTAAGGTATCTCCCCCAGGCTTAGGTGAGGTGTGAGGGGCAGTGGTAAGGTATCTCCCCCAGGCTTAGGTGTGGTGTGAGGGGCAGTGGTACAGTATCTCCCCCAGGCTTAGGTGTGGTGTGAGGGGCAGTGGTAAGGTATCTCCCCCCAGGCTTAGGTGTGGTGTGAGGGGCAGTGGTAAGGTATCTCCCCAGGCTTAGGTGTGGTGTGAGGGGCAGTGGTAAGGTATCTCCCCAGGCTTAGGTGTGGTGTGAGGGGCAGTGGAGCCACTGGGTCAAGCTGCAAAGCAAACAGATTGAATGCAGATCAGAGCTGCATGCCGTGACCTGCTGTACCTCATCAGCTGGTGGATACTGACAGCTAAACCAAGCCTAGAGAGAACGAGACACATTCAGAGAAGACATGAGAAAGAAGAAGACAGAGACATATAGAAACACAGCTTCCACATTCAGCTCAGAACCGCTCAGGGTGGAGACCAGGTTTAACATTAAGCTTAGTGTACTGAAGACATCACAACAAGCTTCCGTTCAGATACATCTAACAACATGAGAACAGCAATCCTGTGAAGCTAAATGAGAGACAGACAAGCAGAAGTATATTCCCTCCATACAAGCTCAATAATTACAGTATATTGTGAAATCATCAGAGACTAGGGAGCTGTATCAGGATACAAAACAGCAAACTAGTCTCTGAGCGGTCGCTCACCAGCAGTGACATGAGGAAGGCGTGGCGGTAGAGGATCCTGATGCAGCCCAGACGCAGCGTCACCGCTCCGTCCAACGCCGACATGTCGCTGTAGCCCCGCCCCTCCGTCGCCCCGGGAAACAGACGCAACTTGAAGCTGAACACCTCCTCGCCCATGATGGACACCGCCTGGAGGAGAGAAGAGGAACTACTCTCAACTACAAGTGGTATCAACAGCACTGATAATAACAATACAGATAATAATAAGAATAAGAATAAGAATAAGAATAATAAATATATGTTATTATTATTATTATTATTATTATGAACATCTAACATGGGAACAAAACAATATAATTTCTGATCAAATGAATATGAAGACGAGATGGATTTGTACCTTTTTCTGAATGGTGTTGGGGTCGACATCCGTGACCACGATGTCTCTGAGGCGAGCAAACACCTCCGTCTCTTTAGAGCGGACCAGGACCGAGGCGTCGATACCTGCAGACAGGTTTTATTCATTCACAATTCACTGTGTGAGTGTTGTAAAGGGACCATTCACCCAAAAATCAAAAACACATATGGAGATATCGGCCGTAGAGATGTCGGCCTTCTCTCCAATACAATGGAACTGGATGAGTTTCAGCTTGTCGTGCTCAAAGCAAAAAAAGTTGAAAAACTCAACAGCAATGTCTCTTTCCAGAAGTCACGACCCGGTTAGTCAAGATCTTGTTGTGAGCAGTTTCATGTAGGAACTATTTTGTTTCGACCAAACTACAGTAGCCTACACCCGCTAGCTGCTTGTGTATTGGAGAGAAGGCAGAGATCTTTATGGCAGACATTTCTCAAACTTGGCAACTCACACCAAAATGATCTAGATGGATAAATCGCACTAGAGGTAAGAGGAAAAACATGTATTTTGGATTTTGCGTTGGGAAATAAAAAACAAAGTTGGTACCTTGGACTCTGATGTCGGCGATGCTGCGGCGGTCATCACAGACTTCCACATGGAAACATCCCAACATGGCGAACAGCTTGAAGCTGAACACGCTGCCGTCTGCCGAGCCTTTAGACACTGCAGGAGAGACCAGGACACCTTATAATGAGCCTTTAGACACTGCAGGAGAGACCATGACACCTTATAATGATCAGAATCAGAATCAGAATCAGCTTTATTGGCCAAGTATGTACAAATACAAGGTAATTGGCTCTGGCTCGCTTAACTCTCAATGTACTCTCACACACAAGACAAAGAAAAGAAAAGAAAAAGTCTGCTCAGGCTAAAACAAACAAGAATCACAAATGATAATTAAACAATAACATTAACTACTATATACAATGCAATAATAATAAGTGTATGAAAGAGCGTCTATATTGAAAGTGTGTGTATGAAAGGAATATATGTACAGTATATATGGATATATACAGTTATAGGCAGTTATTAATATAGGCAGTATTAATACAGTTATTTACGTGTATAAATAAGCTACATGTATAAACAATTTGGTCAGGTATTGCAGTTATTTATGTGTATGAATAAGCAACATGTATACATGTATACACAGGGGTAGGTGATACAGCTTACTGCACATTGGGTGTTCAAGCTTGCAAGGTGTTCAAAGTGATCAGCGTGAAGTCCTGAGTATCCACTACTCACTTCCTCCAGGAAATTGACATTTTGCGACCACAATAATTAATACAAAGTTTTCAAAATACCTGTGATTTTTCAGCAAAAATGACAAAACAGGTTCCTCAACTTACAATTTTTGCCAGTTCCCTCAATTTTACCACAAAAATTGCAATTTTTGAGAAAAGTTGCCATTAGATAGAAAAAAAAATCTATTTCCCCGCAATTCCCCCCGTCCCTGTCCCCGCCAAAAAAATCACGCAAAACTTTATTTTTGATCGCAACAATCAGAAAAAAGTCCTGGAGGGACTGATTACTGTTATGGGCTATTAAAGTTAGCGGTGTGGAGCTGGTGTGTTCTGACCTGTCCGGCCCGCTCCGGCCCGCTCTGGCTGCTTGGCCCCTTCCCCAGCCTCTCTGTCCCGTGCCGCCGCGAGCTGAGGAGGCACCACGCTGCTCAGGAAGCTGAAGGTGGACAGCAAGGCTCTGGTGTGGAGGAGGACATCCAGGGAGGAGAACTCAACCTGGGACGACACACAGCAACCAGGTCTAACCAGGTCCATCAGGTCTAACAAGATCCAACAAGGTCTAACAATATCCAACTAGGTGTAACAAGATCCACCCAGGTCTGAATCAAATCTATATACGGATATTTAACTACAACCAGCTCATAGTTAAAGTAAAACATGCAGCATTTTTCATGCTCAGTGGCACTTATCCGTCAGACTGGTCTCCCTCCTCAAGCTGAAGCTAACACGTTATGAAGCTTATTTAACTCAGTTCATCTGCTGCTATGGAAACACATCACCCACCTTCAGTTTTTGCTCTGTGTTGTCGAACAGAGTCTGGAAGCTCGGACCGGCCGAGTCCGCCTGCGGGAGAGGGAGGGACACAGTCAGACAGACAGACAGACAGACAGACAGACAGACAGACAGACAGACAGCCAGACAGACAGGCAGACAGACAGACAGGCAGGCAGACAGACAGACAGACAGACAGACAGACAGACAGACAGACAGACAGACAGACAGACAGACAGACAGACAGGCAGACAGGCAGGCAGACTGTTTTTCAACTCTTGTGTTTTTCATCCCTGGCTGTACCACATCATCCGACTGTCTGATCTTTGCTGACAGGTGATGATTTCACCTTCTACCAGTGTTGTAGTCCAGTCAAATCGGACTGTCATTTTCAGGGCTCGTGACTCGACTTGTCTCAGAGGAGTTTACAGTGATAAATATATTGTGATATATATATATATGATATAATATATAGTGATGCTATATAGATAAACACACTAACTTCATCCTCTGAGACATGCTTGTCGGCTATATAGATAAACACACTTCATTGCATGCTGGGTAACAGTTGAGCCTGAAAGAGCAGTTGAAGTCCTCACCCTGATGAAGGTCACCTTGAGCAGGTCTGAGCCCTGCTGGTCTGAAGAGCGCACCAGGTGCAGAGGCCGGCTGTCTGCAGACACAGAGGCAATTCAAAGTGCTTTACAGAGTCATAAAGTAATTGACTTTGTGTGTACTTTCCTCCCATGGCTAATGCGTCGCGAGCTGCTAACGTCATCAACCAGACACACTTTTTATTTTAATTGTTTTTATCAACACTGCACCACGTGATGACTGGCTGATGTCGACTCGACTTTAGTTCAAGTTCAAGTTCATTTCGCCATTTGCATTAAAATTAGCATGAAAATGCATTGGAATTTCTTGTTCACAAGCCACACACAAATATAAGAGCAGCACACATAGGACAGTACAAAAAAAAGAACAGGGTAAAACATGGGTACAGTCAGCATGTCGGCTCAGTGCAACGGTTGTAAAAGGAATAAAAGTAAGCGAAATAAATAAAATCAGATCAAATCAATAAAGTGCTAAGTGCTATTCCGAGTAGCAAGTCCGCACATTAAGACCCGGATAAAAGATATAAAAGATAGAGTAAAATAGAGTAATAAAAACAACAAACTACTTCAAACAATAAGGTATAAGATAAAGTGCACTGGTGCTACTCATTTATTTAGGAATCGTACCGCCTCTGGGAAGAAGCTGTTTACCAGCCTACTTGTATGAACCTTGTGCTTTGTTGTTCTGTCAGGGCAGCGCTCTCAGCGGTAGCGTCTACCTGAAGGCAGCTGGGTGATGAGACCGTTGCCAGGGTGGCTGGGGTCCCTGATTATTTTCAGGGCCCTGTCACGGCTCCTTTTAATAGTAGATGCCTTTTACTGAAGGCAGATCAGCACCAATGATCCTCTGAGCTGTTCTCACTACTCTGTCAATAAGAGTACGGTCATCTATAGAACAGCTTCCATACCAAGCCATTATGTTCCCTGTGAGGAGGCTCTCAACGGTGGATCTGTAAAAATTGATCAGTGTCTTGATGGACTTTATTGATAGAAACGTCGACTTGAAAAAATCAGGAGGCGTGCAACCCCTAGTGTGTGTGTGTATGTAGGTGTGTCTGCATGTGTGTGTGTGTGTGTGTGTGTGTGTACCTGGTGTGTCACAGTAGTCCAGGCCCACATGGTGCAGGTAGGCTGTGAGGTTCATGTCGTAGGTTCTCAGCTGGCCCTCGGCTCCCAGCTGAGACACGCTGAGGGCCAGCAGGCTCTGCTCCTCACAGGCCTGCCGGGTGAGCTCCAGCCGAACCTGCACACACGCACAGGCACACACGCACACACACACACACGCGCAGGCACACACACACACACACACACGCGCAGGCACACACAAACACACACACACACACACACACACACACACACACACACACACACACACACACACACACACACACACACACAGATTAGATCTTTCCTGATTGAATACACTGCAAAAAGTGAAATCTTGTCAAGTGAAGATATCTTGTATTTGGTACAAAAAGTGAAATATTGAGTAGAGATGATCTTGCATAGCTGAATTTCACAATTCCATTGGCAGATAATTTTGCTTATTTGATTTGTTTTTTTTTCAGTTTAAAAGTCTTTTAAGACTTTTCACTTGATAAGATTTCAACTTTTGTAGTGATGAGGTGGTAGACTTGAGGTCACACACACACACACACACACACACACACACCCACACCCACACCCACACCGACACACACACACACACACACACACACACACAGTGAACTGACGCACCGACTTGACTTCAAACTTGAAGTGCAGGTCGATGAGCTCCTCCAGCGCTGATCTCTGCTGCTCGTCGTCCATGGACCTCTCACTGGTGTCTTCATCTGAATCTGACAGACAAACACATTAGTCAAGAACATGACACAAACTGACACAAACACTGATGAAAAACCCACTCAACTGAAAAAAGACAAAGAGTTTGACAAAGACAAACCAACAAAAAAAGACACTAAACTGAAAAAATAATTACCTAAGAACTGACCCCCAAAAAGGATAAATAAAACGTACTATGTGATTCAATACAATTATATACTGTGTGTATATCACAGGCATGCAGACAAGACAGTCTAGCGCCAATCAGCACCCACCTGTGTCCATGGCGCCCAGGAGGGCGGGGGGGAGGCTGAGCATGCGGGACTGGACCTCCGGCGCCAGAGGCAGGACCTGCAGGAGAAGCACAGGTTCAAACATCAGAGACATTCTCTCAGTGAATGTTCATTTTTGTTCTTCTCAAAACAAGATTAAATTGACTAAAATCAAGACAAAAAAATTAAATAAGCTAAATTATTTTCAAGTGGGTTAAGACAATTCTGCCTATGTATTCAACTTATTGTACTAAATACTATACATCCCCCCCCCCCCACTTGCTAAGATTTAAGTTTTTGCAGTGTGAAGCCTGTCTGTCTGCAACACTGTGGCAGTGGGGATAGAGGGGGTGGAGCCTGTGTGTACAGAACAGAACCAGGCATACCTTGGCGGTTGGGGGAGGAGCCTGTGTGTACAGAACCAGGCATACCTTGGCGGTTGGGGGAGGAGCCTGTATGGACTGAACCATGCGTACCTTGGCAGTGGGTGTGGAGGGGGCGGAGCCTATGCGAGGCAGGGGGATGCTGTCCACCAGCTCGAGCACACCCTGGATCTTCTGGTCGGAGATCTTCACATGTAGCAGAGGAAGCTCTCCTGACACCTTGGCCCAATTCCAATCCGCCCCCTAAACACTCAAGTCCTGAACCCTCAGTCCCTCTAATGGCCGCCATCTGAAAGTGGTTGAGCCATCAAGTGTGGAAGGGATCCACATTGGATAAATAAGAGGATTGGGACAGCAGAGCCCTTTGCACTTGACAAGATGATGCTGACTCTGGCACATTTGGGGTTCGCTATATATTGTTTATTGTCAAGACGCTTTGAGGGATAGACTCTCTGATGAGTCTGTTCTCATCCAGGCTCTGGCTCCGAGTGGACAAAAGGTAATTTAAAAATAAATGTAGCCTACTGCAAAATCTGCAACATGTGTAATTATAATTAAAATAAGCATAATAATGACATGTCACCCAACATTATACACAATGTCAATACTGTACAATAGCCTACAGATTCGGTAAAACTATTTCTCATTCATCAAAAAAGTTGTGGATTGCAATTGTAATAGAAATGATCGATGATTATTCTAGGATTGTGTAAAATAACTACTTGCATTCCTCTGATATAATATTTTTGTCTAATCTGAAATCCCTATTAATGTAATGTTTCATTGTCAATTAAGGCATTCCAGCGCACTCGCAAACACCCCGTTCGTTTCGCGTGTGTGTTCTTTTATTTTTTTGACAGATATTTGCAGCCTTCCCCGTTTTATACGTCACAACGCTATGCATTGTGGGCAATTCCCTTTCCGTAAGTGGCCACAGCTGCTCCCTTACGGTAAGGGGGCAGAAAGGGCTCACTCCGAGCCCTCATTCACTTTGCGATTTCACTGTGGGACATCCCTAAAACCTCACTCCCTTCACGTGAACGCGCCTCTAAGGGCTTGAGTCAGTAAGGGGGCGGATTGGAATTGGGCCCTTGAACCTGGAGCAGGAAGTCACATGACCACCAACAGCCAATCAACAGGCCGCTGTGCCTGACAGAAACCATTGCGCTGGTTCCCTTGTCAGGAAGTCATGGCATTTCTGTATGAGGATTTGGGTTAATTTCTTGAAATAAGGTTTATGAAAACTGACCTTTGTGTTCAGCAAGATAATCTTCACAAATGAGGACCACTTTTATCATTTAAAAAAAATCCTCAAAATGGTAATAATCATTTAAAAAAAGTAACGCTTCAAAGTATCATAAACTTTTGTTAATCCCACAATGTAAACAGTCACACTGCAGTGAGGCAGCATGTCAGACACATGAGAAGAAGGCGAGATGGAAGAACGTTTATTGTTCAGAAGATAATGTGACTTTGGAAAATGGACCGAATATTGATATGACTATGGGGTCATAATCCGTGATTACCTTCACTCCTCCCATTGACTCCAATAGATTCAGGTCTCCTAAGTGGGCGTGGCTGTGGAAAACCATAGACACTGCATGAAATAGGCCACGCCCATCACGGGGGAAATCGCTCCGTTCACTCCCATTCACCAGCGTAATTTTCCTTGAATTAAAAGCTGTTGTGTGGTGGGCTGCGCAGACAACAAATGTAAAAAATCGCCAATTAAAGTTTTTTTGTAGTCCCGAGCAAAACAAGGAAGCCATTGAGCATTCCCGAGAAGAAAATGTGGATTTAGCTGTCAAGGAAGTAAGTTGGACTGTGCATCTTCCATATATATGATGTTTGTGTGCAACTACGTGACATAGGAGAACGCCAGTGTGTCTGATGCCATCTGTCTGACGTTACACCAGCGTTATTTTCATTAATTTAAACATGCCTAAAAGCTCATCATGTGTGGGATCGTTTATCCAGCGTTGTTTGGGCAATGAAAAGGGACACTGCTCCAGGCCAACTGAGTTCATTTTCTCGATGTACCTTTCCCTCTCCATTGGAGGAAGTGTACTGAAATAATCTTTTGACATCATCTAAAAAGAAAACTGTCCAAATCCCTGTAAAACCCCGCAAAACTATTTCTATCTGATGAGAGTTCCTCCCTTCGCCCCGGTTAGCCGTGGTTTGTTTTGCTAGCTGCAGTCTTCAGGCAGTGCTTCCTTGTATTTTCCCCCGTCTTGGGCGTGGCTTCTGAATGATGACGCGTTTTGCAGTGTCTCTATACTGTTCGGAAACAAATGCAACGCTTGTATGTATATTTGGAGGCCTAGGTCACGTCCACAGCCTGGTTGTAAGTGGCCTGCAGAGGGCAGGATTGCCCAAACCAAAGGCCAAGGAAGGCACTGGTTCAATTCTGCTCTATTTCTGCAATAAGGAGGCACTTTTTGCTGTATCATAGACTCAGACTGGATACAAATAAATATATTAAAATGTGTGTGTGTGTGTGTGTGTGTGTGTGTGTGTGTGTGTGTGCGTGCGTGCGTGCGTGCGTGTGTGTGTGTGTGTGTATGTGTGTGTGTGTGTGTGTGTGTGTGCGTGCGTGCGTGCGTGCGTGCGTGCGTGCATGTGTAACCGGTCTCAGCTCTAACTTAGAATAGATACTAGGTGGTACAGACTTGTCTTTTTTAGCTCTAGAATCAGCAAGCACTTGGACCAGCGCATCAGAGACTAGGTTTGGTTCACAGGAGAAAGCGGCGTTATCAGTAATTATACAACAGTTAGTTCCGGCCGGGCAATTTGATTGGACAAGAGGGATCCTACCAGCATAGGCGCCGATTTATGTCTGTGCCAGTGGGTGCCCATGCATGCGCCCGTTGCCAACCAACCCCCCCCCCCACAGCCGAGCCCAGCCGACCCAAACGCGATAAAGCTGCAGTGACGCAAACGCACACATTTCAGCACCATAGGAGATTTAAAGCGACCTACACACACACACACACACACACTTCACACACACACACACACACACACACACACACACACACACACACACACACACACACACACACACACACACACACACACACACACACACACACACACACACACACACACACACACACACACACACACACACCACTTCAGTTCGACAGAATAGGAATAAGCGACCGAAGCACTCAACCACACACTCATTTCAGCACCATAGGACATGAACAGCGTCAGCGGCCCACACAGACACATTGAGAGATCAAAGGTTTTAACCAACATTAACATACACTACTACACCTCATATATTATGAGGCTCATAATGCACGGAAAATAATAATTATGCCACCGGAATCATTTAGAAGATAAATCATAGATAGCTCAATTACACACCAAGCCCCATGTGGCTCAGAGACACCACACCAACACAAGCCAAACATAATACTGTACACATTGCACTGTCACAATTAATTTACCAACAATATTAGGCCCGCATAGCTATTAAATAGAAAAGGTTTTATTTTTTCACTCACCATTGATGTTATTTTTTCTTTATGAGGAAAGTGTTGGCCCTTGGAGTTGAGCGTCGGATGAATTGTTTTGTGAATCCTTCTAATGCTTTAGCCCAGCTGGAATAGCCTTCTTGTACAAAAGCCTTCAAAGATTCTAGATGGGGTGATGTGGAGGGAAGCGGAGCCCCCATGTTTTTAGCTGCAGTGCACACCTCACAAAATACTTTGTCCTTTGTGTCTTCATAGGTTATCCATGGGAATTTGGTTTTCCAGCTAGCTTGATAAGTCCGCCCTTTCTTTTGTCCATGATCCCTTCTGCAGCCCGCCGGCTCACCGGTCGCAGTCGCAGATGATGAAGTACTTGGCCTCGGCGCGGCCGCGGTGGTACTAGTAGACGTAGTCCCAGTCGCACTGGAAACCACGCTGGTTGTTGTGGAACTGGAAGTCGTTGTGGTGGTGGTGGAAACCCCACTAGGTTTAATCCAAAATCTCCTCATTTTGTTTTTGGCTAGTTCTAGTTGTTGTCGATAACTGTCAGTCTGTCTGTCACTCTCTGTCAGATACCGCTCAAGTCCACAAGTGTGTTAACGTCACTACGTCAGCAGGGTCACGTAGAGTGCACTGACTCATGCAGCCAATCAGATTAACGGGCTATGTTTGGATCAACTCGTTTTGCAACCCGGGGCCGCCGGCGGGGCTCGGGCGGGTTGAGTTTGCTATCATGTAAAATGACTCGACCCCGCCCAGGCGGCCCAGCCCCCACAGCCCAGAGCCCAGAGCAGAGCATCCACGGGGAAATGATGAGGGGAGTGAGAGAGAGAGAGATATCTGCCTGTGGCACAGTAATAGGCATGATGCATCTATCTCTCTCTCTCTCTCCCCTCATTTCCCGGTGGGTGCTCGGCTCTTTCCGTGGGTGCTCGCGCGACACCCACATTTTCGGCGCCCTTGCCTACCAGTGCCAATATTTCATAATAATGCACTGGTGCTTCACTGTGTGTAGATCACTCCGCTTCACAGCTGCTCTAATCAACAAAACGCTTCACAGCTGTAGAGTAGACCGTAGTAAACTAGACAGCCTGCAGTTAATTAGGCTGATTAGGCTACATTTTCGGCAAAGCAGAAGGCTGAGGGAACTATTTTTGTTGGCGGAGGAATAAATAGAGAAATCATATATTTTCTCAGCTTTTTGTCATTTTTTTAATCAGCTTTGTTCAATAGAACTGTTGTATAAAAGCAATATCACACTCGAGGTCATGCTCGTGCCTACGACCGAATCACAACAGTGCCAATATTAGCCAACAACCGCACTCCCTCTCGTGTGATATTGCTTAAAGTCCCTGGAAACCAGAAATATTTTATTATTATTTAGCATTTTGAGTTCATCACATCACAGGGGCCTATGTTAATAAGCCACCAGCCAAATTTGAACGATGATGAACGTCGCAAAGTATATAAATTTAGGTTTGACAGCCATGGCAAAAGTAATGAGAATCAATTATTTTTTAGAGTGTATTTTCTCCCGCGGACTGTGTGGGCGTGTCCCGTCTGCAGCAGGGAAAATTCTCTGTCTCTCTCTCTCTCGAAGGAGAAGAGAGAAAGAGAGAGATGGTGTGTGTGTGTGTGTGTGTGTGTGTGTGTGTGTGTGTGTGTGTTCGCGCGTTGCCCCGCTCATAGCGTACTGACTGACGGTCATCTGTCTATCTTATCTGTCTGCACGCGCGCACACACACACACCACACACACAGCACACAGCAGCGCTGTGCCCTCGCAGGCAGAGTAGAGAGCTTTCCCTCTCAAGGTTCCTACACACCGCCGACGAGTAACGATAGAAGTAGCGATAAACTTGCAGATAGACAGATAGATAGACAGATAGATAGATAGATAGATAGATAGATAGATAGATAGATAGATAGATAGATAGATAGATAGATAGATAGATGTTGGTTCTTAAAAGAGCCTTTGTGTTGACGCAATGCGTAGTTAGCTAGCTGCAAAAAGGTGTGGGACCACTAGAACTCTGAAGAGAGATGGAGGCAGAATGTGCGGGACTGCGGGTTGCGCGTGTACAAAGGTTATATAGAGCTTATGACGTCATAAGCTCCTGCATTTTAGCACCTCGCGCACTGCTCTCTTCAATGAGGAAGTATCTTGTAGAATCTTGTAGAAAAGTGTCGATTTTAAGGCTTTGGGTTGAAAGTAATGTATAATAATTTCGGAGACACACAATTACTAACATAAGATCCTAAATAACATAGTTAGAACGTTTTTGTGGATTTTGGTTTCCAGGGACTTTAAGTATGGCGTAGCAAGAGCAAAGAAGACTCAGAGACCAACAGGTAGGCTAAGTATGAAAGTATGAAATGTATATTGAAAAATTGTAATAAAAATGAAATAAAAGCATATAAACATATACAGTGTATTGTCTTTTCTTTAACCGTATATTTCTTGTTTTTTCACTTTTTACAGTGTAATTCCTGTTTTGTCACTTTTTACAGTGTAACATTTGGGTTTTTTAACTAAATAACTTTTTATAGTGCAGTCGCACCTTTTATACTAAGAAACACTTGTATTTATTTAATAACTTATTTGGAACCTATTTTAGAGACAGTTTTTAAAGAGGTTTGACCTAGCTTTTAGGCTGGAGTTAGATCATTTTGGTATAAGTATATATTAGCAACAAACCAGTTTGACCTTAGTGCAAAAATACAAAAGGAACAAATAAAATGCCTCTTAACAAAAATAGTGCAATATCAATTGACAGGAAAATCACAAGTAACTTCACAAAAATAACCAGAGATGAATTAATAAGTTTCCCCTTTTTTCCTTTCGTCCGTCCGATGAAAGAATAAGAATACTCAGTCCATCAACTAAATCCTTGAGTGTTCTGGTATAGACCAGTCCTACCGGGATTTCCAGGTGAAAGCAAACGGGAAAGCAACAGTTCAGTTCGTTCAGGATCGTCCTTTAGGTTGGCTCGCCACGACTACTGCACTATGCAAGGGTTAGGGTTAACCCTAACCCTAACCCAGGCGAAATCCACTCCAGAGAAGATATCCAAATATGACACAAACACGGACAGGGAGACACAAGGGAAAACAAGAAGACCCGGCCTGGATAGGCCAAAACAAAATTACTCATTCATTCACTATTTACTAGAGACCGACCGATATGGTTTTTTCAACCGATAACCGATAACGATACTAGAGGCAGGAAAATCACCGATAGCCGATAAGGAACCGATATAGTGAATTTTTGAGCTGGAATGAAAATAGACCTTTTTCTATGTGGATTGTGTACAGATTTTGCACCGATATGAGCATATGACTATGCAAACTGGTACAGTAAGTTACAGTAAATGTAACATTATTAATACATTACATTCTCCTATATTAGCGGCTGGCTGGATCATTGTTTACATGCACTGCGCACCACATTTACACATCACGTGTTGATGATTCTCCCAAATTTGTTCCATTAATCTCATTCAACTTTTACTATCCAACACAACTGATTATTAAATTAAAACAATATTAAATTAAAATCATTTTGAATGACTCCCCTTTAATACTAATAGCTATACACTTATTGAGAATTAGCAAAATATTATATATAGCCTATATAGAGATAGATATATTCAGACTCACACAGTAACAGTTTCAACTATTTTTATTCAGTCACTTGGCACCTTTAAAAAGACACCTGAGCTAGTTTGTCTTTCATAAGCTTTGACAGTTCTGGGGACAGCTGTTACCAGGCAAAATATCACACATAAGATAAGTAGATCCAAAAAGCAAAAGTTCAAATCAGTGCACATCACAGTCCTTTGATTTTCCCCGTCATTGCAGCTGCGCCATCGGTACAGATATGACTACAAGATTTCCACTCCAGATTGTTGTCTTTAAAAAAGCTGTCTATAATCTGAAATATTTCCTCGCCAGTTGTCTTTCCTACAAGCTTCTTGCAAAACAAAATATGTTCGTTTATGTCCGACATGTCTTTATAACGAGCAAATGCCAGCAGCTGGGCTTCCCCACTGACATCGGTCATTTCATCTAACTGCAAAGCGAATTGACCTGCTTGCTTCATTTTATTCACAACTTGTCCAACAATATTAATTGACATATCATCGATCCGACGAGAGACTGTGTTGTTTGACAATGGAACCGTTTTGAGAGCGTCTGCTGCTTTCTTGTCGATCATAGTTTCAGCTAACATCAGGGCTGCAGGAAGAATCAGATCCTCAACGATTGAATGAGGCTTTTTTGATTTAGCCACAAGCAGTGACACAGAGTACGACACCTCCAGTGCTTTGCTTGAAACACTTGTAGCTTTCTTCATTGTAGCCCGACTCGACTTGAACTCTGAGTTTTCGAGTGAAAAAGTAGTTCGTCTTAGGCTACGTTCACACAGACAATCTATGCCTTGCCTTGCCTCAACCCACGCCTACGCCGAGCTGGGCGTGAACCTGTTACACGCTTTTGCGATCACACCGCACGCCTTTTGCACGCCGAACCTGGAGCCGAGTCACAAGCGCCTCTCCTCTCTCCCGACTGTATTTTTTCACGTGTTGTCCAGAATTGTCATGGGTAGCCTCTAGGTAAAATAAATCTGATATATTTAATGTTCTATTGATGCTGGATATGTATAACCAGGTCTGACTATAGTCGGACATTTTAGAGAGGTAATCTTGCAAGAATATGTGCTGGCACAACAACATTGTCCATCTTGCTTCTTCGGTCGCTATTCTCTCTCATGAAGATTTGTTTGCCGACGGGGAGAAAGCCCCACGTGATAGCCACCCGTCAATCTCTCTCTCTCTCGCTCTGCTCAACACTGTTGTAACTCCATTTTATTTTGAAATTCAGTTGAATTTGCCATTTCCCACGGATATTGTCGCGTTTTTCTTTCATGGCTTGACAGAAAAGCCTGCCTGCACGCGCCTTGTCGGCTTCAAAATAGAACTCACGCCTATTCGATAAAATCGGCAAGGCAAAGGCAAGGCGTGGGTACACGCAGGGTTCACGCTCAGGCGGCCGGTGTACACAGCCTCGTTGACTAAAACGGACGCCTATTAAAAAGCGTGGGTAAAGGCAAGGCATAGGCAAGGCTTGGGTCGTCGGTGTGAACCCAGCCTTACCAAGACATGCTGCGTGTTTGGTGCTCTGGTGGCGTTGCAGATGAGCTGGCTTCATTTAATTATTTGCCAGGACTTCGCCACAGAAAAAACACTGTGGCTGCGGTGGATCCGCTGAGGTACAGGTAAATCCATACAAAATGTATTTTTCATTGAACAGCCGCGGTTTAGACCTGGCCTCCCTTTTCCTTTTCTCGCTGGCTCGCCTGAACCCGAAATCCGGATCAGCCGGGCGTTTGAGCCACGCATAGTGGGAGCTATTGTTTGACCCGCAGCCAGCGTGAACGACTCATCATGTGAGGTCTCCAGACCATAGTTCAAGCAGAAGGCCACTCACGCGTAATCCGGTCGTCCCCTGACGTCAGTCAAGTTCTAGCACAACGTGGTCAGTCAAAAATCCTAGTATGACGTCTGCTATGACGTCAAACATGACGTCAGCTAATCCTCATATATATAGCAAGGGTTCTACGTCACCTCTCTCTCTCTGGCCGATCATAGCAGCAGCAGCCCACGGCAGTCCATCTCCCTTGAAGCCGGCCTCCGAAGCGTTGTTTTGCGGCCTCCGAAGCGTGTTTTGCTCCACATCTGCAGACCGAATCAGCATCCTCAAGCCTTCTCCACCCGTGGTTATTCACCGCAGATTTCAACGCTCCCCACTCCATTCCGGTATGTCGAGTTCCGAGCCAGGGCTGTCCACGGACAGCGACGACAGCTTAGACATCGCTTCCCTGTTCCGGACCGGCCACGGAGCGTACCTGCTTTCCGAGTCTTCTGATGAAGACGCTGGCGAAGTGGCTGGACCACAGGCTGCACAGGCTGCTAGCATAGCCCCAACGAGAAGGCCCAGCACGCGTTCCCGTGGCACGGGGCGCGCCACTGCGACGGCCCGTGGACGCCCAAGTACGCGTGCGAGCGTGCCGGAAGGAGAGGCCGCTCGGCGCGGACGCGCGAGAGGCCGCGGGCGAACACCAGCAGCCGCCCCGAGAGCCGGGAGCCGCCGGGGAAACGCAGGCCGCGGGGACGCCGCGAGACGCCTCGTCCTTCCCGGTCGCACTGACCTCCAGGCCGCCGCCCCGGAAGCGGAAGCGGCCCCATCCGTAGCTCCGCCGAGCCGACAGGGGTCGTCAAGAGCCATCCTGCTGTCTCTGCTAGATGCAAGCAGAGCAGTAGAAGCCCGTCTGAGCGCCCTGGAAACCCCGGCGCAGCAGCCGATCCTACCCCCGCCAATGCAGCAAGCTGATATGCTCCCCACCACCACCCAACCCGCCCAGATGAACACTCTGGCGTCCGCCATGCCTGCCAGCCCATTCTGTATGTCTTTTGTTTCTCCCTGTGCTGATATTTCGCCCAGGCTAAGGTCAGAGATTTTAAAGGGCAGAGACATCAATTTAGTTAGCATACTCCTGCCATCTCCCGAGTGTAAAAGGAAGGCTACGGGTGACCCAGATGGCCCTGTTTATTTAAAGTCGTCCGACCCCCGCCTGCCCAAAGACCTGTCCTTATGTGACTTCCTAAACACGTTCGGCGTCTACCGTGACGTGATCTGTGAAGTGTATCCAGAGCGCCGCCATGAGCTAGACAAATATCTAGCGCTAATAGGGGATCTCTACTCCAGCCACGGTAAACTATTTTACCAATATCATAAAGCATTCTCTGCTAAAGCCGCCCTGATGATCACTCGGGCAAATAGGCGGCTCGACTGGTCCGTCATGGACACGCAGATATTCATGAAGCTGGTTAGCGGGCGGCCGGCGAACACCTGCTACTCATGCGGCGAACCGGGGCACTCCGCACAATTCTGCCCAAAGGCGGCCTTTCAGTCCGGCGCCGCCCCCTCCCAGGCGCCCGGCACCAGCGGGTCCTCCCAGGCAGGCAACCAGGTGCGTAACACCGGCCTCAACACGCTCTGCAAATATTTCAACGAGAACGTGTGCACGGTCCCTAACTGTTCCTTCCTGCACTCATGTAGCTCCTGCGGGGACGCCCACCCCCGCTCCACCTGCCCGCGAAGGTACCGCCCCCCAAAGCTGACCCTCAAGAGGGAGAGATCGGGCTTTCGGCAATACTAAAACTCCACCCCTCCACCCCCATCGACGTCCCAGCCCTAACACAGGAGCTGTCCCTTCACCCCAACCGCCCTTTCGTCGACTACCTGCTGTCAGGCCTCTCTCAGGGGTTCAGGATAGGCGTAGTCTCCCCCCCCCTGGCCCCCCACATATCAAAAAATTTGCAATCCACCCTCAAGGAACCCGAAGTAGTCTCCCAACTTCTCGCCAAAGAACTATCTAAGGGATTCCTAATCGGCCCCTTCAAGGCCCCCCCCTTCCCGGTGTTCCGGACAAGCCCAATAGGCATCGCCACGCGCAAATATTCCGGCAAGAAAAGAATGATAATCGACCTCTCGGCACCCCGGCACGGCCCCACCTCCAGCATAAATAGCCTAATTCCCCCCGAACCCTTCTCCCTCCACTACGCCACAGTAGACCACGCCATCCTCCTTATTAAGTTTGCGGGGAGAGGCGCCCAGCTCTCTAAGGCCGACATCTCGGACGCCTTCAAAGTCATGCCCATCCATCCCTCCCAATGGCCGCTGTTCGGAATCAAATGGGAGTCGAGGTTCTACTTCGCCGTCAGGCTCACGTTCGGCTGCAGGAGCAGCCCCGCCATCTTCAACTCCCTATCAGAAGCGTTATGCTGGATCCTGCTGAACAACGAGCGTCTCCCCGCCGTGCTCCACATGCTGGACGATTTTCTGCTGGTGGACCCCCCGTCGGTCCCCTCGGCCTCCCTAATTAAACTGAAGGGGGTGTTCCGAAGGCTAGGCGTGCCTCTAGCAGAGGAGAAAACCGCCGGCCCTGCGTCATCACTCGAATTCCTGGGCATCAACTTCGACTCCGAGCTCATGCAAGCCTCTCTCCCCCCCGAGAAGCTCACCCGGATCCGTGAAATCGCCCAGGCTCATACGTCCGCCACCCACGTCACCAAACGGGAGCTCCTGTCCCTCCTCGGCCACTTACATTTCGCCATGCGCATAATTCCCCAGGGCCGCTCATTCATTTCTAGGCTGCTCGACTTGGCGTCCTCAGTCCCCGGGCTCCTCGACCCGGTCACCCTCGACGGGGGCTGCCGGTCCGACCTCCGGTTCTGGTCTCACCTGTTATCGGACTGGAACGGGGTTTCCTTCTTCTACGAGGACGTCGTCTCGTCGGCCGACGACCTGAAATTTTTTACAGACGCGGCCCCGTCCGTGGGCTTCGGGGGGCTTTTCGGAGCCCGGTGGTTCACCGGCCCATGGCCGCGGCAGTTCGCCGGGCTGGACCAGTCCTCCGCGCTGTACGAAATCTACCCAATAGTGGTCGCATGTCACCTGTGGGGAAGTCTCTGGGCAAGGAAACGGATAGCCGTAAAATGCGACAACGCAGCGGTGGTTGACATAGTCAATAAGGGGCGCTCAGCATCCCCGGATATCATGCCTTTCGTGCGGCGCCTGACCTGGCTCTCAGTCGCCCATAACTTCATTATAGTAGCCCAGCACCTCCCCGGTCACTCTAATATCCTTGCTGACCATCTCTCCCGTTTCAATTTTCAGGCGTTCCGCAGACTCTGCCCCGAGGCCGACCCATCTCCAACACCGATTCCCCCATTCTCCACCCTCACCCTCTCGTAAGCCAGCCCTTCCCCGTCCTGCCCCCTCACCACCACAATCCCCTTCTCACCAATGGTAAATGGTAAATGGTCTGCATTTATATAGCGCTTTTATCCAAAGCGCTTTACAATGAGTAGATAGTCTACATTCACCCATTCATACACCAATGGCGGCAGGCTGCCGCGCAGGGTGCCTACACACCATCGGGAGCAAGGAGGGTTAAGTGTCTTGCCCAAGGACACAGCGACGGCAGCTGGGAGGGAGCGGGGATCGAACCGCCAACCCTTGCGTCATTGGCCGACCCGCTCTACCTCCTGAGCTAAAGCCGCACCAATCTACTCCACACTGCCCAACTCCTCATCAGGAATGGCCTGCCCAGTTCCACGGTCAAAGCCTACGATTCGGCCTGGCGGTCATTCGCCTCGTTCTGCGTCTCAGTGGACCTTCCCACCTACCCGGTCCTGCTCCCCACGGTATGCGCCTTCATTACCTTCTGCGCAACCACCCGACGCCTGCGCCCCCGCTACATCCGCAGCCTAGTGGCGGGGATCCAGTTCCACGCAAGGCAATACGACCCCGCGTTCCCCAGCCTGTTCTCCTCTGCCATCATCAAGTCCCTGCTAAAAGGGATTACCAAGGCCTTCCCCTCCGCCCCAGATGCCAGGCGTCCCATCACCCTCCCCGTGCTGCGGCAGCTGCTGACCCGCTCGAGAGAGGCCAGCCCCTCACCACTGATAAATGCCCTCCTAGAATGCGTATTTTCCCTAGCCTTTTACGGATTCCTCAGGGTCAGCGAGTTCACTTCCCCCACAACGTTCGACCCCGCACGGGATGTGACCCTGGCCGACCTAAAGTTTTACCCCGACCACTACAGCATCGCCCTCAAACACGCCAAAGCAGGCGGGGCATGCTCCATCGTCATCGCCCGGAACAATTCCCCCTTCTGCCCCTTCTCGTCCATGGCTCACTACGTCAGGCTCAGGCCTCGGACCGGCCCCTCGGCCCCCCTGTTCCTCATCGCACCTTGTCACCACATGACAAGATCCTGGTTCACCCTGCACCTCAAGCAGACGCTCCAGCAATGCAACCTCCCGACAAAGAACTACTCCAGCCACTCCTTCAGGATCGGAGCGGCCACCTCGGCCGCCGAGCAAGGAGTGTCCTCCGCCTCCCTCCAGCAAATGGGCCGCTGGTCGTCATCGGCATTCTCCAGCTACATCCGCCCGGAGCAGGCGGCCATACTGGCGGCCCAAAGAACCCTCCTCCCTTAAATCGGTGAGCATGGCAACAAACAATGTCCCGGACTTCCGTGCCGATGAAGAAAATGTCTCGTTGGTGGTGGCTCCCCGAAAGCACGGCGCCAGCAAGGCGCAGTAAACTCCCCGGCTCATTTTTTGGGGGGGAAAGAGAAAGAGAGAGCAGAAAGTCAGGGTAGTCGCGCCAAGGCAGCCAAGTAGGCCAAGCCGGGAAGCGCCAAGCTAAATTCTAATGTACCAAGATCGAAGGCCCGACCGAGTTGGGAGCGCCGGCCGCAAATAGCCGTTAGCCGCTAAAAGGTCGAAGGCCGGAAAAGTACAATCGCGAAGCGCCAAGGCGGCCAGGTAGGCTAAGCTGGGAAGCGCTATCGCGAGGTGCCCGACCGAGTTGGGAGCGCCAGCCGCAAATAGCTGTAAGTCGCTAAAAAGGTCGAAGGCAGGAAAAGTACAATCGTGAAGCGCCAAGGCGGCCAGGTAGGCTAAGCTGGGAAGCGCTATCGCGAGGTGCCCGACCGAGTTGGGAGCGCCAGCTGCAAATAGCCGTAAGTCGCTAAAAAGGTCGAAGGCAGGAAAAGCAAGATCGAAGGCCCGACCAAGTTGGGAGCGCCAGCCGCAAATAGCTGTAAGTCGCTAAAAAGGTCGAAGGCCGGAAAGTACGATCGCGAAGCGCCAAGGCGGCCAGGTAGGCCAAGCTGGGAAGCGCTATCGCGAGGTGCCCGACCGAGTTGGGAGCGCCAGCCGCAAATAGCTGTAAGTCGCTAAAAAGGTCGAAGGCCGGAATAGTGCAATCAACTACTGGCGCCTGCAGATCTCAATTAACCTCCGGTAATCAGATCTTCCTTTTGGGGGATCTCCTAGCCCATGCAGGCGCCCTCCTCTGCCTCAAGAGCAGCGCCACTGGCCAATGGAGTCAAGCGCCAAAGCATTTGCCATGCACGCCGATTGCTAAATAAAGTTTGTCTAATCCTACCAACTGGCCTCTCCTGATTGAAGTGAGGTCTCCAGACCATAGTTCAAGCAGAAGGCCACTCACGCGTAATCCGGTCATCCCCTGACGTCAGTCAAGTTCTAGCACAACGTGGTCAGTCAAAAATCCTAGTATGACGTCTGCTATGACGTCAAACATGACGTCAGCTAATCCTCATATATATAGCAAGGGTTCTACGTCACCTCTCTCTCTCTGGCCGATCATAGCAGCAGCAGCCCATGGCAGTCCATCTCCCTTGAAGCCGGCCTCCGAAGCGTTGTTTTGCCCCACCCACCTCCCCAGTCCACCACCAACGAGTCTTGACTCCTGATCCCCCACGGGGGGGGGGGATCTCCTAGCCCATGCAGGCGCCCTCCTCTGCCTCAAGAGCAGTGCCACTGGCCAATGGAGTCAAGCGCCAAAGCATTTGCCATGCACGCCGATTGCTAAATAAAGTTTGTCTAATCCTACCAACTGGCCTCTCCTGATTGAATCACATTCGCTAACTTTGAACTGAAATATTTGAAGATGTTGGGATCCCTGTCTGAGAGAAATAGCCTGGCTGGTTCGATGTTTATCCGTTCACCTGCGTCGCGTTGAAGCACTTTTTACAGACTGGCTTCGTTTGATGTGTCCGGGCTTGCCTTCGCTGTCGGCAACGTAAGCAAAATACTTCCACATTTGCATCTGCTTTCTCTACAAGCGTTGGGTGGCTTCAGACTCTCAGAACAAACCGCTGCCATTTTCACTGTGTCTGTCCCTGTGTGTCGGGCTGCTGCTGCTGCGGTCTGAAGCGGAGTGGCCAGAGAGCAGAGAGGGGGAAATCAGCACGCCTGTTGCACTGCTGTCTGTGTTCGGGCTTGTTTTTGGAGAAGAGAAGAGGGGGAGGGGAGGGGGGCTGGGGAAACAAATGAAGGCAGCTGCCCTGTGACCTCGTGGCGCACTCTGCTGGACAAAGTAAGCAGCAAAAGCAAAAGCTAATTTTGAAGGTATATGTACATTTCCCCCATATCGGTCCTATCGGTGACATTAAAGCCGTTACCGATAAGATATTAAACGCGCATATGACGTCATATCGGCTGCCTCTACTATTTACCATAAACTAATTCAATTACTAGTGTTAATGTTATTCTTCTTTGTGCATATCAATCTTCAGTAATTCAACCATACACATGACCAATAATTATCATGGCTAAATAAACATAGAAACAATAATAGAATAATCAGAAATGTATTTCCTTGGATAAACATCACTTTGTGAATTAGTTGCTCCGACCCTCCATCTACTTTCATTTTCACCACGCTCGCAAAATAAACAGGCAGGGTGTCAAATTACAATAAGTGATTTGCACACGCCATCCTTAAACAAACATATTGGGATTCATGAACCTAAATGTCATGACTTGCACATGAAAATCTGATTGCCTTTAACCCTCTAACGTCTGCACAGGTTGGATTAAACTAATTCACTTCACAAAATAAAATGCACTCACCAGCAGGGATGTCTGGTATAACTTTGCTACTTGCGAAATAGCACAGCACACACACACCGGTTTTCCATCCACTTTGTAGAAACAGGTAACATGGGAATAGAGCAGACAGTAGTTTTAATATCTAACTTTACAAAACAACCGAATCTTGTTGAGTTTATGCAGCTCGTAACCGGCGCAACACAATGACTGAAAAGTGGGTCAATTGGTTGCCCCTTTCGGAACTGCTAACATAGCTTACGCTACTACGCAGTCCCTTATTAGTACACCGCCGATGTAGCCTAAACAGGTCGCTCCGTCTGCTAAATTTTTCAAACTACTCGATAAAGTTTCGCAAATGAAATTTCAAATGTACTTACGGACCGAAAAGGGTTGTGTGAACCTCCGCGCATGATGTAGAAACAATAGCGCCACTAATAAACATGTTTAATCCCTCACTGAAACCCGGGTCTGATTTCTTCAAAATGAATCAGCTACAAACACTCGTCTTCTTCTGCGCTGCTGTCATGGGTGGTGCGCATATAGCAACCATAGCGCTCGCTATCACTTCCGGCTCCTGGCGGCCGGAAGTGGCACTTTTGTAGTTTTTTGCAACTCCAAAAGTTACAAAAAAACTTGAAAAAAAAAAAATCAAAACTTTATCGAGTAGTTTGAAAAATTTAGCAGACGGAGCGACCTGTTTAGGCTACATCGGCGGTGTACTAATAAGGGAATGCGTAGTAGCGTAAGCTATGTTAGCAGTTCCGAAAGGGGCAAGTCAATTGGTAACTTACCTCTTGCTTTCTGCTTCACTGCGCGATAACGGGCACTGCAATATACAGCAACAAAAGGATTGTCTTGGCTTGTAGCTCAAAACCGAACGTAAGTAGACAAAAATATAACTTTTCCAGCAAAATCCAGAGTCTAGTATCAAGTAAAATCAAGTTTCTCCAGCGTAGTCACGGAGCAATCAAGGTACGTTTGTCTTTGATCTCGTCTTAGCAGAAAAGTAAAAACAATTGCAGGTTGCTGGCTGGCATTTCTGCTATGCTAGGAATGTCCGGAATGCAACTCTGTAACCAGCGTTCTGATTGGTTGGTGTCAGTAAACAACGTTCTGACTGGTTGGTGTAAAGTATTGCGTGTCTGTCACATAAAATTACTTCCAGACTCAAGATAAATAGCAAATGCGGCTGTCGTCCACTCCGTCAGAAGTGCGTTGCCGTGGTTTTAACCTCGGGTCCTTTGCATTTACTATTTATCTTGAAAAAACTAAAAGAAAAAAAGAAAAATTTTTGCTTAGTTTCCACAATATGGTTGTTGTTTTACATCCCTGCACTACACCACTTCAATCAAGATTTACAGTACGCCCAGAAAAGATGTGAATCCACGAAATTTAGAGTGTTCTCCCGTTGAGTTACTGTTTAGAGAGGCTGATTATAGGGGCCCGCGCTACCGCAGCTGACCACTGCGAGGCGCATTCTGTTTCCAAAAATGGCCGGAGTGTCGTCTCTTTCCTTCTATGCTCTTTGGCTGAATGAAGCCTGTGAGTGACACAGGTGAATGTAATCACCTGTTCAGGTAGGATTCTGATTGAATGATGATGTGTGGCTGCGATGGAAGTCACACAGATGTTAATTGTCTTGGGAAGTTAAATTGCTCCAACTACACTGTTACACCCGGGACACATCCTGCATGAGCAGCAGCATGTGTTTGGTGGAACCTGTTGGTTTTCATTTCAGCAGGTTAGAGCAGCCACACACAGCCTTATATATGTATATACAGCCTGTATGTACACATGCATGTACAGCCTACCGATATTGAGTATTAATTGGGTTGACAACGTTGTTTTCTTTATCCCTTATGGTTAATTAAAAGATAACTTTTCAAGATTATGGGTTTTAGTCATTTTCTTTAGTATGCTATATCTGCAAAAGTACCTAGTTTTCACAAGACCACACAAATTTCGCATAATGGCTATACTTGATTGTCTCTTCTCTTGATGCCTTATAATCAAAAGTTTCCGATTAAATAAGGAAATAAGGTTTCCCATTAATTATAAGTAGGCTATGCTATGAATCAACCATTTGAACCACATATCTGTGCATCTCCTTTGTATTTGTTCTGCTGGTCTATTTTCATTCAAACATTAAACTAGAGGTAGAGGTTCCTCATGTTCTTATGTTCATTATGTTCATATAGTTAGATTACTACTTTAATGTTTATTGTAAAAACGAACTTTATCGTGCTTTTATTTTGAAGGCAAAACAAATAAACCGGAAGTGAAATTGTAAGAATTGTCGCTAATTTCACAGACATTACGTTACGTACGTTCCACTTTTAAAACGTTAAACTTTAAGGCAGTATGGATTACGGGACACGTAGCACGTATTACAGCGATCTGGTAAGCCTTTGCTTGTTCCACAGCACTGTGTTGTCTGCTAGAAGAGCAACTAATGTTAACCTGTAAATTGAACAGAAAGTGTTCTATCTTGTTGCAGGCTACGCGGCTAACTGCTAGTCAGACGCAGTCTAGTCTCGCTAGCCAGCCTCTCTTCCTTTCTGTCAGAAAGGAAGAGAGGCTGGCTAGCGAGACTAGACGCAGTCAGACAGTGAATGGGCGAGTGATGCGGTGCAGGCATCAGCTGATTACTGACCTGATAGCTTTTTATTTCTCCTCACAAAGCGCTCCAGGCAGAGATGCAAACAAACACACTGTCATAGTGAACACTACAGCCAAGCTTCTCTGCTGTGTGAGCCATAGGTGTAAAGTGGTATCGGGCGCATGGCTGTGTCAGTAGGCCTATTGGGTGAGTAGGCTACGAGTAAATAGGCCAGTATCGGGACAACCCTAAAATCATTATGATAATTATGATTATATGATTATTAATATTTGTTTTACAAAATTCATGGCAGTAGAGCATTAGTAGTAGAGCATCAATCCCCCTTTTCAAACGTGTGAAAATTAAATGCTGTCAGTTATTATAGGCATAGTTTGCATTGTTGGCTACCAGGCAGCTAAAGTTAGCATAATGTTAGCCATCCCTCAATCGTGTTGCTTAGCTACATGTCATGTAGCTGTTATGGCAGTGAGCTGTTTTTACCACCACCATCACAGGTCATACTGTAGTTAGCAAAACCGTGAATTCCATTTGATGTCTCCAGTTCAAGATGCAGTCCTCTAAAATAATTAACATTGTGGATATGTCTTTTTATGTGAATAACATTTTGGGTGAAGCGAGATTTAGCTAAAAGTAGCAGCAGTGAAGCTATGTAGACGTGAGTGACTAAGCTAATAACCATAACAGCGCAAATAAGTGGTGATCCACTTCCAGAGAAAATTAAAATGAATATTAATGAAAATCTACAAAGGGTGCGTTCGTAAATAGTCAGTAGTAACCTAAAGAGTTCATAGCGCAAAAAGCCACAAACGGGACTGACCCGCTTCAAACTGACTTTAACACCTTTAACTTTAACAATGGCAGTTTACTGAGTGGGTGAGTTTAGCAACAACAATCCTGTTGGGTTAGGGTTATTTTGTATTAGAGCATCAGATTTGATTGACAAGCCAACTAGATGATGTCGCCGTGTGTTTTCTGTGGTGTATGGGGGCCTGGCAGACGTTAAAGCAGCCTCATCAGTAGAGCTGCAACTATCGATTCTTTTAGTAATCGAGTATTCTACCGAATAATCCATCGATTAATCGAGTAATCGGATAAGAACCCTTTTTTGTGTTTTCAAAGGCTTATCGTAACTATACACCAAAAAATAAGATAAATCTCTTCAAATAAACAACTACATTAGTTTCTTTCTTAGAAAAAACAACATTTTTATTTTTAAATTGCATAGAACTGGCAGTGTCATCTTTTCAACCTGACGTTTGAGTTCTTCCAGTGTACAGCAACCGTTAAATAATATGAATGAATGGCTTACTAGCTAGTTTACATCGTTCATTTACCTTACAGCTGCATGAGGCAACTTCACACATTGCTGCTTCCAAATGGCAGCGGGAGATAACTGAAACATTTGAACTTTAAGACCCAGAAATCCTGTAATGTGATGTCAGTAAACTGTGCACAAGCACGCTGGTCGCTGTATGATAGCTTCACAACAAAGGAAAATGGAAGAGTACACACATTAGTGGTTTATATTGGAACACTTTCAAACTTGCATGCAAAAAGGGGGAAACCACAACCAAGTTAAATTGTAGAAAACTGTATTTATTAACTCAAGGTAATTGCACATATTTACTGCTTTAGTTTTAACATGAACCCAACCAGTGCTTTTTTTTCTTTTTTCTGTCATTATTGAGCGAGGTGACGTAATCTGGGCCTTGCCTTGCTAAGCAGTGCCTAAAAAATAAAATAAATAAAAATAAATGTCTCTACACATACTGGTGTGTATTAAACTAGTGTCTTCTCCAGCTCAAGTCCAAGTCAAGTCCCAAGACTTTGAGGGCTGATTTTTTTATATATAAAATATTGAAAAAAAAAATCCAAGTCCCTCACAACACTCTCTCTCCTTCACTGCCTACTTCCTTTAGCCCTTCACCACTTCACTTCCTCTCTCCTTCACTGCCTACTTCCTTTAACCCTTCACCACTTCACTTCCTCTCTCCTTCACTGCCTACTTCCTTTAGCCCTTCACCACTTCACTTCCTCTCTCCTTCACTGCCTACTTCCTTTAGCCCTTCACCACTTCACTTCCTCTCTCCTTCACTGCCTACTTCCTTTAGCCCTTCACCACTTCACTTCCTCTCTCCTTCACTGCCTACTTCCTTTAGCCCTTCACCACTTCACTTCCTCTCCTTCACTGCCTACTTCCTTTAGCCCTTCACCACTTCACTTCCTCTCTCCTTCACTGCCTACTTCCTTTAACCCTTCACCACTTCACTTCCTCTCTCCTTCACTGCCTACTTCCTTTAGCCCTTCACCACTTCACTTCCTCTCTCCTTCACTGCCTACTTCCTTTAACCCTTCACCACTTCACTTCCTCTCTCCTTCACTGCCTACTTCCTTTAGCCCTTCACCACTTCACTTCCTCTCTCCTTCACTGCCTACTTCCTTTAACCCTTCACCACTTCACTTCCTCTCTCCTTCACTGCCTACTTCCTTTAACCCTTCACCACTTCACTTCCTCTCTCCTTCACTGCCTACTTCCTTTAACCCTTCACCACTTCACTTCCTCTCTCCTTCACTGCCTACTTCCTTTAACCCTTCACCACTTCACTTCCTCTCTCCTTCACTGCCTACATAACCTCTTCAATCCACTCTGCAATATGTGCACCCGTGTGTCTCTCTTCAAGGGGCATGGTTGTAAGGCAGTGGGACTCCATTTCCCAATCCTCTCTCAGAAAGTGACACGTCACCCCCATATAGGCCTCTGTCGCTACACTTGTCCAAATGTCAGTAGTGAGTGCCATCATGTTTGGCGTCTTAAGCCTCTCGATCAACTTGCCTTTGACCTCCTCATACTTTTTCTCCATCTTATTCGTGAAGAAGGTCCTTGAGGGAAGTGTGTAGTTCGGGTTGAAACTCGAAATCATCTTTCTGAATCCTTTATCTTCCACCATGGACAGAGGGCGCATGTCTGTCACAATCATATTCAAAATGCTATTGCTGAACTCAGCTGCTTGTTCACTTGAACATGATGGACCCGTCCTTATAAAGCTGTCCATTGTACGCTGTGATCCGCTGAAAAAGAGGTGAAATAATAATTAATATTGATATTTATTAGGTAAGTTCATAACAAAACTGGAGAATGCGCATTTACACACCCTAGAGCTGTTGCCTATTATTGACACAAATATCAGAATAGCAAGATAACAGGTCAGGTGGTGTAATAATTGGAGCCTAAAATGCACCAATTAAATAGTTGTTTGCAATCATCATGAGAAGAGTCGACCGGTCTAGGGTGTGTAAATGTACATTCTCCACATACACACTCTTTCTCTCTCACACACACACACTCACTCTCTCTCTCTCACACACCAACAGGCTAGTGTGATCACACACACACACACACACACACACACACACACACACACACAACGCTGTTAAATTAGCCGCTAACGTTAGGTTAACGTTAGGTTGAGCTTTGTATTTCTCACAGAAAACGGCAAGCCACATCAAAAAAATGCAGCGTGAATGCAGTTACTAATAGTCATATTGGCAACGTGGCAAGCCAGCAGCACAACTACTACTAGTCTTAATATCAAGTAGCAATCATTAGCATACATTTACATTAGCGTTGTGTATAGTTAACGTTACGTTACCTTGCTCCGCTCGACGTAGATGCGCTGGTGGATGCGTAGACTGGATGTTTACGGTTCAGGTGCTGAAGCATTGACTGTTGTGATATGCAAGGATCGTCTTACAGTACTTGCACACCACTGAGTTCGTGTCCTTTTTCAGCGTGAAATGATCCCACACTTTAGACAGTTTCGGTCGCTTTTTCGGCCCTGGTTCTTCCCTTCCCGGCTCCTCCTGTCTGCTTTCTCCGTCGCCTCGTTCCATTTTGCGGGGTCCGCTCGCTAGTCGCTATAGCTGCTCTCTGGTCTGTCTGTGTCCTCACGTGTTTACACAGGAAGAGCGCTGTGCCACACCAGTAAGCGTCCGTGAGAAACAGTCTCTCTAAATGCCGTGTCGAGGCGAATCATTTTGGCCTCGATCAATTTAATTATTCGAGTTATTCGAGGTACTCGAGGAATCGCGACAGCTCTACTCATCAGTCAGGAGAGCAACGTTCACCTAATGTCAGTCAAGACCATTGACCTATATATAATGGACCAACATAGCTCATTGACTTTGACACAGCAAAATGAAGCTCACTTCCGGATATTGTTTGATTTTGTTTGATTGGTTGAATGAATGAATGCTACACGGAAGTACGAGGGGAGGGGGCGGCTGCCGGGGGAGTTTCCGAATTTGCTCTGTCTCCCTTATCGCCGTAATGCATTATGGGTAGTCAGCTACTTTGGCTAATGTATCGGCTAACGCTACTTACTTTACATTGCAGTAAAACGGCACTGAATGACCAAATTGATTTAACTTTTAACCATTATTCCATACGGACCCCCAGCGTTGGTTAGTTGTTTATAACGTGACTCTATTTAAAACCTTATAACGTACTCCGGTTTCTGTGCTGAATCCAATGGTCTGAATGTCTGAATACAGAGAAGGCTTAAGGCTTTATCTAACGGTATAAATAACGTTAAATGGTCCGCAATGTTATGGACGTTAGATGTATGGTATCTATATAGTTACGTGTGTCTACTAACATTTTAAAATATCATAAAGTAACGCTATTTTCTGATAATTTGCTCAACTATTACTTGCTACCTGATGCCTTGCGGCACATTGCTGCCTCTACCGGTCGGAAGTATTACTGTTCTTATTATCCGATATTTGTCGTCAATTTTCCGCGAAATGGGGCTATCATTTGGAAAACGGAGCCCGTTAGAGCATGAAAAAGACTTGAAATTGTTTTTCAGACCATACACTAATTTGGAAAGTGTTTATTTATGACCTAGACCGAGAGAGAAGTTGGCACGTTTCCCATATAGTTGAATGGATGTTCCCGGGAGTGCTACACAAGCTGCGACCCCCACTGGCCATTTGAAAGAATGCAATTTCCGCATAGGCGTCAAAAATAGGCAGGCTGAAATGCCCACTGGTCAAGACACAGAAGCAGCAGCAGCAGCAGCAGCAGCAGTGTAGCTACCACACAAACATCTCCTGAGGCTGATAGTGTAGCTACCACACAAGCATCTCCTGAGGCTGATAGTGTAGCTACCACACAAGCATCTCCTGAGGCTGATACAGTGTAGCTACCACACAAGCATCTCCTGAGGCTGATACAGTGTAGCTACCACACAAGCATCTCCTGAGGCTGATACAGTGTAGCTACCACACAAACATCTCCTGAGGCTGATACAGTGTAGCTACCACACAAGCATCTCCTGAGGCTGATACAGTATAGCTACCACACAAGCATCTCCTGAGGCTGATACAGTGTAGCTACCACACAAGCATCTCCTGAGGCTGATACAGTGTAGCTACCACACAAGCATCTCCTGAGGCTGATACAGTGTAGCTACCACACAAACATCTCCTGAGGCTGATACAGTGTAGCTACCACACAAGCATCTCCTGAGGCTGATACAGTGTAGCTACCACACAAACATCTCCTGAGGCTGATACAGTGTAGCTACCACACAAACATCTCCTGAGGCTGATACAGTGTAGCTACCACACAAGCATCTCCTGAGGCTGATACAGTGTAGCTACCACACAAACATCTCCTGAGGCTGATACAGTGTAGCTACCACACAAACATCTCCTGAGGGTGATACAGTGTAGCTACCACACAAGCATCTCCTGAGGCTGATACAGTGTAGCTACCACACAAGCATCTCCTGAGGCTGATACAGTGTAGCTACCACACAAACATCTCCTGAGGCTGATACAGTGTAGCTACCACACAAACATCTCCTGAGGCTGATACAGTGTAGCTACCACACAAGCATCTCCTGAGGCTGCTACAGTGTAGCTACCACACAAACATCTCCTGAGGCTGATACAGTGTAGCTACCACACAAGCATCTCCTGAGGCTGATACAGTGTAGCTACCACACAAGCATCTCCTGAGGCTGATACAGTGTAGCTACCACACAAACATCTCCTGAGGCTGCACAGTGTAGCTTCCACACAAACATCTCCTGAGGCTGATACAGTGTAGCTACCACACAAACATCTCCTGAGGCTGATACAGTGTAGCTACCACACAAACATCTCCTGAGGCTGATACACTAATGACAGCTAAAAACTAGTTCTTCCACCTGGTTAATTTGTTCCTCACTCACTGGTTCACTTGAAGAATAAAGCAGGCAGAGTCCAGTTTAGAACATTCAAAGATTATATTGTGAATGTTGAGTCAAGACAGGGAGTTTCAGCACACATTGATGGATCTGAAGACTTATCATGGTTGCTGGAAAACAATATATATAAACAATGAAAGCAAAGGACATTTAACTAGTAATGTAGCCTTGATGGCAGAAGTGTTTTTATTTTATTTATTTATTTGCTCATATAAAGAAACAGACAAATTGAATACAGCAAAAACAATGTGCGGGTAGAGACAGGAAACACAAGATGGGTTTATACAGGGTCTCTACCTCAGAAAACCAATATTAATAATAATCTGTACAAAGCAAACAATATGATGAAAACAAGAGAAAGGAAACAAGCAAACTAGAGATAAGGCAAAGAAAAGCAACAGTACAAGAGAAAAAATAACAAAAAAGGAATTAATAATGAATAGAGTATCGCAGGGTTGATGTATTCTTCTAGGCTTACCCAGAAATGACCAGCATGCTGGTTCGTAGGGGGAAAGGCAATGGGATTTTTGTATGGGGATTTTGGTTATTACACTTCAAATCCATAAAAGTGGTTTTTGTTTGTGAAGATTATCTTACTGAACACAAACTTCGGTGTGTCATAAACTTTTGTTAACCACAGACCTCATTTCATGTGTTTAACCAAAATCCCCATACAAAAACCCATTGCCTTTTACACGTACGAACCGGAAGTGTGACCTCTGGACTCATTACTGCGTTAACTCCATAAGTCTGATAACGAGGTGTTTAAAATATGTAAATTGGTAATAATTACCGCTATTAACATTTGCGCATATTTAAACACAAGAATACACATCTGAAATAAGAGTCAATATTTCACCACACTTTGTGACACAACACCATGAGGCAGTGCACTCCTCTTAGTTCGCTTTCACATATAAGCTGTTTAGTCCGCTTTAACCGCGCCAGAGTTCGTTTCCTCGGATAGTTCGGTTTGTTTGGGCTGGTGTGAAAGCGCAAACGAACTCTGTTGCGGAACAAACAAACGAACTCTGGCGCGCTTGAAAACGTGGGTCTCGGTTCGCTTCCAAGTGAACTCTGGCGCGGTTCGTTTGTTGTGTGAAAGCAACCCGGACTAAACACAAGAGCGCCAGTGCATCTGATGCACTCATGCAGTGCATCATGAGTAGAAGACGGGAGAAGGGAGCAAAACAAACACTGCGGCGTGCACATGTGTACAGTACCTGCGCGCCGCGTCGTGACATACGTCGTCATAACAACATCACATTTATCAACAGCTGGCCCCGGTTTGCCTATCTCCTTCGGTACGTAGGCTACTCTCATCTGTAGAATGAAATGTTCAACAGCTTGCTGCCTCATCTGCTGCTCATATTGGGCACATTCTTGTTAAATAATTATTTGATAGTAGCACCAGAAATCCCAATATCGCAGGTGGTGTTGCTCCATGTCCGTGTTTTGCGGATTCACTTGTGTTGTTCAGTCAGCCCTCACTCAGCCAGGCCAGCCTGCTGGAGAGGAGAGATTTCCCTTCTCTATTCTGTCCAATAGACGAGTGACTGTTTCGACCATGTGATATTGTTCAGAAAGTTTGCTGCGCTTGTGACAAATTGCTGTGTGAAAGAAAACCAAACCAAATGAAAATCACAACAATGTTGCAACTTCACCCCCCCGAATCGCACCGAGTCCACCAGCTTATATGTGAAAGTGACCTTATAGTGATCAGCTTGGGACGGGTCAAATTGATCACTATAAACAGATGATCATTATAACGGATTTCTTCTTTTTCTTTATTTCTCATGCAGATCACCATCTAATTGGCATTTGTATATGAATTACATGAATACAGTACATATAAAGTAAAGGAATGTTGACTTTAAAAATCCATATAGTAAGTTAGGCCTCCAGCTGTTTCAAACACATCTGTCTTGCGTAGACAGAGACGCTGCCATCTCTCCACAGACAGAAGTAGTAGTGTAGGGCTAGCACCCTAGAAAAAGAAAATAAAAAGCCATTTTTAGAACTTCCGCAAAAAGGGCACTTCCGCTTTTTGAAAAGGGGAAGTGGTTTCTTTTTGGGTAAAAATCAATTTCTCAGTACTTCTGCAAAGTGCACTTCTCCATTTTTTTTGTCTTGTGTTTAAAGCCATTTTGCGCAAAAAATGCTTTATTCCACTTCTTCCGCAAAAGGGGTACTTCTGTTTTTAAATCACTTTTTTCTTTTGAAAAAGTGATTATTTCAAAAGGCCTCCAAAGGCCACTTCCCCATTTTACCCCATACCACAGCTCACGACAAAATAGCAGCGTTTTTTTTTTTTTTTTTATCTCGGGGCAAATACATTTGAGCAATCATTATGTAACCCAGCGCTGACCATTTCATTTTTTTATCTCGGCCAAATACATTTGGCCCATTTTAGGAGCTACTAAACTAGCCTACAGATTCCTCTATCTCAGGCCCCTCACCAAGACAGATATCTCTGCTTGCTCACTGTCTGTTGATGTTTTCTCTGACTCAACCGGCCCCCAGGTTCCCCTTTCCACCCCCTCCCCCACGTGACGTTGTCTATTACCACGGCCGGTGTTCTGCAATTTCACAAACACTTCCGTTTTAAATAAACTTGTTTGTTTTTGACCGTCAGGTGGGCGTACCCGGCAGCACGTAACACCCCTTGAAAGCTACGAATAGCGGGGAGATCAGGTGGGCGTTCCCGGCAGCACGTAACGCCCCCCTTGAAAGCTATGAATAGCTGCTTGCTCACGTATTTCTCTGACTCACCCATAGAGGCCCCACAGGTTCCCCCTGACAACCATCCCACCCCATACCCGCTTATATGTATGTACAATACAATGTACAATGTATCCACCATTCAAATATTCCATATTTGCATATTGTGCATGCAAATATTCCATAATTGCATGTTGTACAGGCTATCTTAGCTAGTATAGCCTACTAATGTATAGCCTACTAATGTATTCCCAAGGCTATTCTGTAGATTCCATCCGGGCAACACACACACCCACCCACCCACCCACCCACTCACCCACCCACTCACAGACATATTCACAGCCAGCCACAAACATAGCGCGCGTTAGATTGTGGGCAGGTTTTCTCATTGAAACATTCCAGTCAACTTCATCATTCATGTGTGATATTATGTATTTTCCCATGTTTTTCCCACTCCGGATCCAATTGTGACATCACCATGATGTTTTTTTGATAGGCTATAAGCCTATTAAGCTTTGAACTAAATTTGATTAATACAGATTGAGGTTTCAATTTCAGGTTTGAATTGAAAACGATTGAATACAGACTATGGTGTATGACTATGCCGTTTGCCCTGTCTCCCTTATCGCCGTAATGCATTATGGGTAGTCAGATACTACCGGTACTTTGGCTAATGTATCAGCTAACGCTACTTACTTTGCATTACAGTAAAACGCCACTGAATGACCAAATTGATGCATTGATAAAAGTTAGTTTGTTGTTTATGCGTATGCAATAACGGATGCGTTATTATATTTACTGGAATACATACACACGCCAACCTATGTGCCCTATCAGAGTTCGTTACGTTATTGTACAGCATTTGGTTCAAACATATGGCGACATTGAATCAGTGTTAGCTTAGCGCTAGCTAGCTAGCATACACTACGATCTGTAGAATTGGCCTGGTTTTGGTCGATATGACCAAAAATTGATATAACGTTACAGTAGCATGGACCCCTCTCGTTTTTATTACAGTTGAAGATTTCACAAATCTCAACCACTCTCAATCTTGGTACAACCCAGACCCCGGATATCCGTGACCTACGGATATTATTTCAAAATATGGATTGAATATGAATCTTGGAACGTGAACAAACATCTTAGTTTTATGTATCTGTATTTTATATGATTATTTTAATAGTTACTAACTATATTATTATATAACTAACTAGTCCTCCTCACAGAATTGGTTAATTTACTGTGAGACTTTATGTTTTGTAGACAAGCACCAAGTATATATATATATATATATATATATATATATCATAATAATAATAATAATAATGGTATATAATAATAATAATAATCTTTGTAATACAATTGTTATAAAATTAAAATGTATATCACACTTACAATATGTTTGTTATATGTATTACAACTTAATTCAGCTTTTGTCTCTCCTCTCCTCCCCTCCCAACCCCTCCCCTCTCCTCTCCTCTCCTCTCCTCTCCTCTCCTCTCCTCTCCTCTCCTCTCCTCTCCTCTCCTCTCCTCCCCCTCCTCTCCTCTCCTCTCCTCTTCTCACCTCTCCTCCCCCCTCCTCTCCTCTCCTCTCCTCTTCTCTCCTCTCCCCACCTTTCCTCACCTCTTCTCTTCTCTCCTCTCATCAACTCACCTCTACTCCTCCCCCTCCCCCTCTTCTCCTTTCCTCCCCTCTCCTCTCCTCTCCTCCCCTCTCGTCTCCTCTCATCTCCTCCCCTCTTCCCTCTCTTCTCCTCTCCTTACAAGCCTATAGATGAGGGATTTCAGACAATGTGTCCATTGTTACAATATGTTTGTTGTATGTATTACAACTTAATTCAACTTTTCTTACTACACATTCCAAACATTAACACACATCAAACACAACAACTCTTTTCTTACTACACATTCCAAACATTAACACACATCAAACACAACAACTCTTTCTTACTACACTTTCCAAACATTAACACACATCAAACACAACAACTCTTTCTTACTACACTTTCCAAACATTAACACACATCAAACACAACAACTCTTTTCTTACTACACATTCCAAACATTAACACACATCAAACACAACAACTCTTTCTTACTACACTTTCCAAACATTAACACACATCAAACACAACAACTCTTTCTTACTACACTTTCCAAACATTAACACACATCAAACACAACAACTCTTTCTTACTACACTTTCCAAACATTAACACACATCAAACACAACAACTCTTTCTTACTACACTTTCCAAACATTAACACACATCAAACACAACAACTCTTTCCCACTACACTTTCCAAAACATTAGGCGCTTCTAAGATGTGGGGTCAATATCAATCTAGAATCTAGATTGATTTGATTCACTAATTTGGCGTTCTCTCATGCAAAATATCCAACATCCAATATCCAGAAGTAGTGATTACTACACAGAAGTAACTTTAGTTCCACCATTTGCTCTTTGCTTCAAACATAATTTGGATCAGTTGTAACTTTGACCATTTCTAACAATTTCTAGACAGTGAATTTACACAAGCACTTGAGTGAAATTCATAGTACCTATAGGGACTGTGATTGAATGAACGCAGATTGTCAGATTTGTATACCAAACCCTTATCCTGGTGCCTGCAAGGGTCGTCTGTACCACTAATGTCAGCCACTATGTGTTACAATATTGGGCTGGTGTCATAGACATGGCCCAAAAGTACATGCATCACATATATGTGTGCTGCATATATACATATATGCCTCTACCGTATGGGTTTATCATAATAGTCAAACATGTTTTTTCATGTTCTGACTTGGTGAAATGTGCGTTGCATATATACATGTTAGTTTACACATAATAGCCAAACATGGTTTTTCATGTTCTGATGTGCTGAAATGTTTTACACGTCACGTAAAACAGTTTTTAAAACAGTTAATTAGCCTACACAATGTGTTATTTCAGGTTATTGTAAGTTATTGCATAGTTGCAATCTTTCATACTTACATACTTACAAGTGGGTTGTTTTTTAATGGCATGTGATTTGCGGTTCTAATTACCCAATGTGTAAGGTGATTGTCAATTGTCAATTGTAAATTGTCAATTGTGTAAGGTGATTGTGATGTCAGGTGATTGTAAGTGTGTCATACATACCTACAAGCCTTCATATCAGTTGGTTGTGTCAATGATTTTCTGTATCTCTTGATGCGTCAGCATTGTCTTTGTCAGGCTTAGAAGCAATGTCTAAACAGTAAACAGTTTATGACAAATGGTGGCAGCATGCTATGCTACTACACAAGACGTGTTATGGTACATAAATAATATGTAGCGTGTAATAATCTGAAGAACTCTGTCAGAGTTCTACTCTATCATTATTTTTACATTTGACTTTGAGAACTATAATGAACTGCTAGTCTCTGTACTGATGTACAAAAGTAACAAGATTGAGGTTGTGAAATCTTCAACCGGAATAAAAAAACTGGATATAATATAACTGAATCAGTTAGGCCAAAACTATTATCAGTCAGGTCGGTAATGACCGGGGGAAATTATATGATTATTGTCCATTGTGTGTATGATACAACTTTGTTTATCATTCTGCCCCTCACACTATACAGTCTGTATTTAACTCAACACACTGTACCTGCCCCTTGACCTCGGAGGGGCTCTTCTGTCAACGGGCCTGAGGCAAGGTGTGGTGATCACAAGCATTGGCATAAATATTGTGGTCAATGAAATTGGTAAATTGGTTAAGCAAAGCAAGTAATGCTTTTGCAATGTAGTTCGTAAGATGTATTTTACAAGATATTTTCTGAGATTTGGTTATATTAACTTATTATTTATATTATTATTCTATTATTATTATTATCTACTATTATTCTAATTATTATCTACTATTATTCTAATTATTATATTATTATATTATTATTATTATTAGGGCTTATTATGTATATTAACTATACATATTAAAGTATAGATGATTGTTTTGCCCACCTTATTTGGTTGCCTTATCAAAACAAATCTATAGCATGTTAAAGTTTTAAATAAAGCCAAGTCAAGTCAAATCCAACAGGTCTTAATGTCAATTAATTTAGCTTTAACGTTTTTTTTTTTGAAACACACACACACACCCACACATTGACCCCTCTCATATATACGTAACTGCCTATAACTGTACATATATTCCTTTCACACACACTTTTCAAAATAGACACTCTTTCATATTGTGATTCATAGTGATTCTTGTTTGTTTTATGTGATCCCGGTTTTTAAGCAAACCGGATCCAGTTTCCTTGTATGTGTACATCCTGTACAAGGTACATCCTGTACAAGGTACATACTACATTGGACTCAATGATCCACAGATGTATCAAACAAATGTATGTTTTACTGATACAAATGACCAAATTACCACAAATTCAACATGTAATGCCATTTTCTCAATAATTTTGGTCAAAACATTTGGTGTGACCAGATCAGTCCTTGTAACAAGGACCTTGTTATCATTGGTGTATATCCAGACTTGGCACATTGGATGTGTCCCAAGATCAGACATTGTAATGAGGACCTTGTTATCACTGGCGTATAGCCAGACTTGGCACATTGGATGTGCCCAAGATCAGACATTGTAATGACTTGATCAAAAATATTACAGACAATATATATATATATATATATATATATATATAGTAAATATAATTGTATAATATATTCAAAGTATTGTTAATTATTAATTATTATTATTCAAAAAACCTGAAAATACTGTAAATACTGTAAATAAACTAAACTAAACCTAAAACATGCTAAGTTGTACTGTGTGTTAATTTAATGTGTTTTTGAAACACACAACCACATATAAAATCTCAAGTGAGATTTATGAGAAAGAAAAGAGAAAAGAAAAATTACAAAGTGCGGACTTTTGAACCCTAGCGGCTTCCGTCGAGCCGACTCGAACATGACGAGCATGACGTAACTGTGACGTTGCTTGTTACCACCCAAAACAGTTGCTCAGGGGCGGAGACGTCGTATTTGATAGGTACACAATGAAGCGAAAGCAAACGACTCAAACGACACTCATTCAGTGTTTTCGTAGGCCTCCCTGCCCTGCTACTGCAGCTGTAGCTGTAGATGGCAATACAGAAAGGAATCCTGAGGACTGTGATGAGGCAGCTGCTATCGCAACGTTACCTGATGATATCGGCATAATTCAAACCACCCCTAGAAGATGTTTGAAGGCAGACATCCTGGCCACAATAGATCAAATACAACAAACCTACGGCGAGAAATACACCATGGACATAACCACACACATTTTACGGATGATAGGGAGGGGCGATTTAGCCGAACGTTTAACAGGACCCAATTTTTAAAAAGCCACGCCCTCCATCTTACTTTTTGTTCACATTTGTTCACATTTGTTCACATTTGTTCTCTAACAAATTCCGGTCAGCGCCATTTTTGATGATCTCCTCCCATACCCCTACACCCTCCCCTAGACCTAACTCCTCCTCCTCATCACAACATAAGGATAAAAGAGACGGGTTCAAAAGAGACTCATACCATTTTACACAATAAAAAAGACATATCATCATGGAGACCCCGTCGCCGTCACCATTGTCCTTCATTACAACTCACAGCCACTCTGAATCGGAGGAAGAAGAGTTGAACCGTCTGATGTACGGATGTTCCGCGTCGTCATCACCCTTGTTCTTCATTACCCCACCTACCTCACCTCCTTCCTCACAGGTAGACCTTGAAGAGTTGAACCGTCTGATGTACGGATGTTCCCCGTCGTCGTCACCAATGTTCTTCCCCACCCCACCTAACTCACCGGAAGACCTTCCTTCTCCTCCGAATTCGCCCCTGACTCTGGACCAGCCAGATGGACTGCTCAGTTTTACTTTTCTGAACATTATAAAAGCCTGCACCAGCATGCTACCCCTTCAAGAGTGCAGGATGCTTCGGAAGCTTTTCTGTATGAACTGAGGGAAATATAAATACAAATTCCTTGTATGTAACTTGTATACTGTGCCAATAAAAATAAAATTGATTCTCATCATAATCTGGTTTTTCCTTAATAATAATAATAATATTGTACAAATGTCTGTTGTAATGAAATAATGAATAACATTATTACACAATATAATCCTAATGTTAATTTAAAATTAAATATTCCTCTAAATATCTAGATATTGCTCCTATAATATATAAGTTGCAGACTCTCATTGTTCACCATTGTACGTACACAGCCTCCATTTACCCATGGGAACTGGTCATGGGTTAGAGTCAGGATCAGGGTCAGGGATTTCCAGAGGTTTGGGGTATCGACAGCAAAACAACGCAGAAAAAGAGTTATTTCTTTTTATTATCTTTATTGTTTATTTGAACAGGGACCATATACAATAAAAATATATTGCATATAAAAATATTGCCACCACAGGTGCAAACCTACGTCACCAAATACACCATGGGCATAATCGTACAGTTACGCTGAGCTTCTCCTCCTTGCTCATCGGTCGCTGTCGCCACAGAGCCTGCGTCAGCCTGCGTCAGCTCTTTTCTTTTTCTTTTTTTTCTTTTTTCTCTTTTATTTTTATATTTTCCCACTCGTAATAGAATCGGTAGTGCCGGTCCTGGGAAAAGTCGACAAAACATCCCAACTCCCAAAGGGATATTGAACAGTCTCCTCGCTCCTCCCTCAGATAACACCCGGTATGGTTCACCTGGTCGGTGAACCGGCCATCCCGATTCAATGCCTCTCGAAGCTTTTCTCCCTTTAGCGCATACACTTGCAGAGTCAGCTTTTCCCGCTGGGACATCTTCCTCAACACCTTGCTGTTTAGCATGTGGCGCCCCTTGTCTTTCCACGTTACATTCACAAAGAATGTGACGTAACTATCCAACGGCTCGTCGGGGTACAGCAGTTTGTCAGAATGCTTTGGTATGTCATCGAACTTAATCAGCTTGATGGTGAGCGTTTCGTCAACATTGACTACACCACAAGGAGCATGTGGCGCTAGCATGCTTCCATCCTCTCTGGTAATCAAAGGATACAACCCAGAGGGATTGGCGCCGACTCTCAGCTGCTGTATCGATTTCTCGATGGTACAGGGTTTTCCGCACGAATGTCCCCACGTAATGACGCTATTCTGCTTCCTAACGTAGAAGCTATGCATGTGGCGTTTTTCATAGTTACATCCGTGTCCTTCCACGCATGCCATGCTTAGTAACGTGCAGAAATCGTATAGGGGCACGGCTACTTATTCACACTCAAACTCCTCCCCATCAGCCAAAGGGCCTCTTCTGTCAACGGGCCCCTCCCCATTTCGAGTAAAATTGACGACAAACATCGGATAATAAGAACAGTAAGAACACCGCAAGGCATCAGGTAGCAAGTAATACTCGAGCAAATTATCGTATGTTATCTTGTGTTAGTAGACACACGTCACTATATAGCTACCATACATCTAACGTCCATAACATGGTGGACCATTTAACGTATTCAGATTTAACTCTGTATTCAGACCATTGGATTCAGCCAGAAACCAGAGTACGTTATAGCGTTATAAATATAGCCACGTTATAAACAACTACCCAGCGCCGGGGTTAAATCAAAAAATCAAGTTAAATCAATGTAATGCAATGTTGTAATGCAAAGTAAGTAGCGTTAGCCGCTACATTAGGCAAAGTACCGGTAGTATCTGACTACCCATAATGCATTACGGCGATAATGCAAATTCGGAAACTACCCCGGCAGCCGCTAGGGGGAGCATTTCATTCAATTTAATTCATTCAACCCATCAAGCGAAATGAAACAATATCCGGAAGTGAGCTTCATTTTGCTGTGTCAAAGTCAATGAGCTCCTTTTTGGTCCATTAATATATACGTCAATGGACTCCACCAAGCATGGTTAGGTTTTAGGGTTTAGGGTTTAGGGTGGGACAGGATTTTTCAGAGGTTTGATTGTGGGACAGTGTGGGTAAATGCAATTACAATTACACAAACTGCTCGAGAAGAGTTGTTTTCCACGCAAAGTGTACTTTTAAAGTTAAAGTTTGATAGAGACCAGCACAAAATAGCTTGTTTATAATAATAATAATAATAATAATAATAATAATAATAATAATAAACTTTTATTTGTATAGCACCTTTCATACATAAAATGCAGCTCAAAGCGCTTTACACATGAAGAATAAACAAAGGTAAATCAGTGAAAATCAGGAAAAAACAGTGAAATGTATGTGATGTAAAGTTATGTGACCTCTCTTCTTGGTTTTAGTTAAACTAATTGAACTAATTGAACTAATTGTAGCCTGTCAGTATTACTACTATTACAGTAGTCAGGATGTTATGAAGAGTTTGATAAGTTGCTTTGATAAGTACTTAGTTTACCACGGGCTATTTGGATAGCCAATTCAGTACCATGTTTCGCCTCTATGTGTCAGACATAATCACATAGCTAGGAGGGGTTTATATACTTTAAACTTTTTTTTCTTTCTATTTTTTCTTTCTCTTTTTTCTTTCTCAAAATCTCACTTGAGATTTTATATGTGGTTGTGTGTTTTCAAAACACATTAAATTAACACACAGTACAAGTTCCAAGTTTTAGTTTTAGTTTAGTTTATTTACAGTATTTACAGTATTTTCAGGTTTTTGAATAATAATAATTAACAATTAACAATACTTTGAATATATTATACAATTATATTTACTATATATATATATATATATATATATATATTGTCTGTAATATTTTTGATCAAGTCATTACAAGGACTGATCTTGGGCCACATCCAATGTGCCAAGTCTGGGTATACACCAGTGATAACAAGGTCCTCATTACAATGTCTGATCTGGGTCACACCAAATGTGCCAAGTCTGGCTATACACCAGTGAAGGTCCTCGTTACAAGGACTGATCTTGGGCCACATCCAATGTGCCAAGTCTGGATATACACCAATGATAACAAGGTCCTTGTTACAAGGACTGATCAGGGTCACACCAAATGTTTTGACCAAAATTATTGAGAAAATGGCATTACATGTTGAATTTGTGGTAATTTGGTCATTTGTATCAGTAAAACATACATTTGTTTGATACATCTGTGGATCATTGAGTCCAATGTAGTATGTACCTTGTACAGGATGTACCTTGTACAGGATGTACACATACAAGGAAACTGGATCCGGTTTGCTTAAAAACCGGGATCACATAAAACAAACAAGAATCACTATGAATCACAATATGAAAGAGTGTCTATTTTGAAAAGTGTGTGTGAAAGGAATATATGTACAGTTATAGGCAGTTACGTATATATGAGAGGGGTCAATGTGTGGGTGTGTGTGTGTGTTTCAAAAAAAAAACGTTAAAGCTAAATTAATTGACATTAACTCATTCAGTGCCAGCCACTTTTGGAGAACGGATGCTCCCAGTGCCAGAGTTTTCAGAGCGTTTTCAGTGATTTCTCGAGGCCCACAGAATATTGTGTGATATTACTATGTAAACACCGAACACGCACAAGAACGAGCTGGCTCTATTGTATCATCAGCAAAAAAAAGTTTATTGATACCATTTTCCGTTCTTTAGTTATGAGCCGGAGAAGATAGGTTGTTTTCAGCGTTTTCAGGCTTTTCAAATTATTAGCTGAGATAATCCGCCTTTTGTGAAATGCAGCATTTCAAGCACATTCACTGAGTCTGAAGATAATATTTTCTGATGTAGTGACGTAGTTGTTGTGTGATGCCCTGCGTGCACCACCCCCCTCCCCCCCTCCCCCCGTAAACTCCTCCCCACACTGCACACAGCCTCACGCAACCATTATATTTTCGGAGTGCTGCGTTTGTTTGTGTGCTGCTGTCGGCTCTCAGCGCCACAGCAGGGAAGAGCCAACCCGGATTGCTGAATGGTTTGGCGTCAGGGGCTGCTTTCCTGTCTGCTAATCGGGTGGAGAAACTATACAGACAGACAGACAGACAGACAGGGACAGAGGGGCTCAGTTGTGAGCGCGGATTGACTCCTGTTCGGAGCCAATGTCAGCTCCCGCGACAGAGCAAATGGCTCTGGGAGCATGCATCGGGTTGTCTTTGATCCACGGCTTTTAGGCTGTTTCTCGGACCTGTCTCTAATCTGGACTGCACCGAGCAAGCACTGTCGCCACCTAATGAGTCCGTAAAATAGGTTATACACCTCCAATAGCTACTATAGTTGTACAGGAGCTGCGGAAGGCTTTGATCGACGTCCCACCGTCAAAAAACGCATTGGACGTCGAAGGACGTCCGTGGCATTCTACGTCACTATTTAATTGGACGTCGAAGGACGTCCATGGCATTCAATGAGTTAAGACCTGTTGGATTTGACTTGACTTGGCTTTATTTAAAACTTTAACATGCTATAGATTTGTTTTGATAAGGCAACCAAATAAGGTGGGCAAAACAATCATCTATACTTTAATATGTATAGTTAATATACATAATAACCCCTAATAATAATAATAATATAATAATATAATAATTAGAATAATAGTAGATAATAATT
>NW_028152064.1:123018-125518 GCF_964638095.1 Poromitra crassiceps
AGCTAAGATAGCCTGTACAACATGCAATTATGGAATATTTGCATGCACAATATGCAAATATGGAATATTTGAATGGTGGATACATTGTACATTGTATTGTACATACATATAAGCGGGTATGGGGTGGGATGGTTGTCAGGGGGAACCTGTGGGGCCTCTATGGGTGAGTCAGAGAAATACGTGAGCAAGCAGCTATTCATAGCTTTCAAGGGGGGCGTTACGTGCTGCCGGGAACGCCCACCTGATCTCCCCGCTATTCGTAGCTTTCAAGGGGTGTTACGTGCTGCCGGGTACGCCCACCTGACGGTCAAAAACAAACAAGTTTATTTAAAACGGAAGTGTTTGTGAAATTGCAGAACACCGGCCGTGGTAATAGACAACGTCACGTGGGGGAGGGGGTGGAAAGGGGAACCTGGGGGCCGGTTGAGTCAGAGAAAACATCAACAGACAGTGAGCAAGCAGAGATATCTGTCTTGGTGAGGGGCCTGAGATAGAGGAATCTGTAGGCTAGTTTAGTAGCTCCTAAAATGGGCCAAATGTATTTGGCCGAGATAAAAAAATGAAATGGTCAGCGCTGGGTTACATAATGATTGCTCAAATGTATTTGCCCCGAGATAAAAAAAAAAAAAAAAACGCTGCTATTTTGTCGTGAGCTGTGGTATGGGGTAAAATGGGGAAGTGGCCTTTGGAGGCCTTTTGAAATAATCACTTTTTCAAAAGAAAAAAGTGATTTAAAAACAGAAGTACCCCTTTTGCGGAAGAAGTGGAATAAAGCATTTTTTGCGCAAAATGGCTTTAAACACAAGACAAAAAAAATGGAGAAGTGCACTTTGCAGAAGTACTGAGAAATTGATTTTTACCCAAAAAGAAACCACTTCCCCTTTTCAAAAAGCGGAAGTGCCCTTTTTGCGGAAGTTCTAAAAATGGCTTTTTATTTTCTTTTTCTAGGGTGCTAGCCCTACACTACTACTGACAGACATGCAGTCATCTCTCCACATACAGACAGACATGCACATGAGTATCGCTGCTGTATCTCACTGGCTCATTTTTGGCAGTTTGTAAGTAAAAATAATAATACAATTACCGTACAGTAACTAAAAAAAAAATCACATTGTTCTCAGTGGGGACAAGGCCCAAAATCATCACTGTAAGCAAATTATTTAAACAGCATGTGTATAGAAATGATTCAGGAGCTTTTTGATCACTATAAGCGGTTGATCACTATAACAGTGATCACTATAAGCAGATTTCACTGTACTAGTATTGGTGAAATAAGTTCTAGCAGGCATAGAGAGCCGCAGGGATGACGCATTTTTGTAGGCTGAATGCGGAAGTCCCGAACTTCCTGGTTCAACACTGTTTCTGTCTATGGGATTTTTGAATGGGTTTTTGGCGCGATGCTTCAAATAAGGTCTCTGGGCAACGCAAGTTTAATCAAACGCGAACCAAGGTTCAGCGGGATAATCTTCACACATGAGGACCACTTTCATGAGTTTTGAAGCGTAAATGCGAGCCCTAGAAGTAGGGCTGGGCGATTAATCGAATTTTAATCATGATTACGATTTGGGCTGTCCACGATTATGAAAACAAGATAATCGACATACAACGATTTTGCGGCTCTTGTCACTCTCGTTCTGTCTTGTGTTGTAAATCGAGCGCACCCTTTCCTTTGCAGCGGTGTGCTCGGCCCCTCCCCCAAAGCCCAAAACACACACACACACACCGCTTGAGTTGGGAATGACTGTCATGTGAACAGAGAGCCACTGCACTTCTCCTCCCCGCTTATTTCCGTGGTAGCACAAGAATAAGATGAGAGAAGTCACAGAAAGAGAGCCGCTGGTCGAGAGGAGAGGTAAAACAACGTATGTGGGGTGGAAACACTATGGTTTCGCCGAGTTTAAAGGTCCACACATCAAGAGCGATGCGAATATACAGCACAGAATTGCGATGCGAGTTTTGACCCACCTGTCAATCACAGCCACAGACTTGGAACAAACAGTGCAAGATATGCGCGGTCGTGGCTGCACCCCGCAACACAACCTATCACTTGAAATCCACTCACAAAGTGGTCTATGACCAAGCAATAAACGCCAAACGAACAAAAATACAAAGCCCCATCTAGTTACTGCCACCGCATACAGTCATCGATTCAGGACACTCTTTACAATGCGACCGCATATTCAACAGCTAACGAGCTCACAGATAAACATTAACAATAGCCTATTATGAACCTAAACGACGTAAGTCGCTTTGGATAAAAGCATCTGCCAAATGAGTAATTTAATGTAATGTAAACGAACGTTACTAGCGTTCTCATTTGGTTAGTTTTGAGGTTTAAGGACTACTAGTTCAGATGTTTACCAACATATTGAATGTAGATTAATAGTTGCAGTTGGTTGTGGCAGTTCACTGCAACATAGTAGGCCTATACTGTATATTTATTTTAGTTTTTATTTTATTTCTAAATCTTTGCACTTTTATTATTTATTTTCACTTATTT